>NC_056741.1:1321158217-1321295717 GCF_019279795.1 Protopterus annectens | reverse complement strand
GTCATAAATGCACAAATTAACATTAGTAATATGCTTTTTAACATCTGATATATTAATTTTTTTAAAAGACAAAGGATCAACAAGCAACTTTTCTACTGATAAATTATAACAAGTCCTGTCCATGATTACAATGCTGCCACCCTTATCGGCCTGTTTAATAATAATCTCTTCATTGCGTTTAAGATTTTCCAAAGCGAGATGTTGTTCATAACTCAGATTATAATTAAATGTCATACCATGAACATTATGCTGTGCTCTAAAATCAGCTTCACAAACATTATGAAAAGCAACTGTAATAGGTAAACATAAAGGTATAAAAGTGCTACACTTTTTATAGACATTATTAGAATCAGAGTGATTACTAAATAGTAATTTTAAATTCAAGTTTCTCACAAAGACTTTGAGGTCAGTTATAATGTTAACCAAGTCCAAGCTCCCAACTGGTATAAAATTCAGTCCCTTAGAGAGAAGAGATATGTGAGAGTCATTTAAAACAAAGGAAGAGAGATTTAAAACTCCTCTTACTATCTGCGGGCATTCTTGCCTTGTCCCATAGGGCTGTCGTTTTTTCGTTTCGTCGATACTGCTTGTTGCCTCGTAAGAGAGGATTCCATTTTCTTTGAGTGTTCCTGCATGCGTTCCGGCTTCTCCAGCTGAAAACACTTCTCTACAAAGTTTAAAGTAGATTGATGTATTTTTTTAGTTGCTTGTTGTACATCCATCACCGAAACCGAAGCATTAGCTGGAATCTCCTTTACTGGCGCCGTTGCAGCATCATCGTTGGTGGGAGTGGCTACAGACTCAACAGGATTTAAAGTAGTACTATCCTTTAATAAAGAATCAATGCCAGAGTTCAGATTTAAATTAGGTGGTTGAAAACCATCTAATGCCCTCACAGAAGTACCAGTATAGGTTTTTTGAGCAGGTAAATTTAATGTTAGATCTCTTGAGTCATTCCTCGGCCAAGAGAAAATGTGACCCAAACGGAAATCGTTGATGTCTCGACAGAGTTTCCGTTTCTTAACCACCTCAAGTTTATCATCTAATTCACGGAACTTGTTGAACAAAGACTGATATCTAGAAAGCATGTCAGGAAAACAAGCCATGGATTTCAGATCATCATCCAACTTAGTAATTTCAGTTCTTAATTCTTGTTCAACAGAATGAAAATACTCATTCATTAATGTCATATAATCTAGACTGAGTTTTAAATTCAGTTGCTGCCAGCGTTTAAGCAGTTCAGGGTATACATTCCCATAAGATGGCATTTTTAGGATCCTAAGACCCCGGGGAATTATCCCCATTTTGAGATAGGCAGAAAAGCTGAATCTCTGCCACTGAAAACGCTTAAAAGTACCTACTTTTCGTTCAAAGAGCATAATTTTATGATTAAAGACATCAATGTCACCTTTAGATAAGTTATCCTGGTTAACCTGTTTTCCATTATCAGGAACTATAACAGGAACGAAATCCAATAGGGGATTTACCTCTTGCATAAGTAAAGACTGTAACGATTCCATGTTGAATGTTGAATAACAGGCTGCGAAATAAAGGCTATTACTCAACAGTCCAGCAGAGTAACACAAGTAACACAAAAAAGTAGAACGCTGAAAATAGTCCAAAAATTCACACAAGATGCTGAGTAAAATACTTTATGAAACGTAAAGCCCATACAGCTGTGGTATAGTTGGGCATGGTACAGAAAATAAATGAAATAAATCTAAATCAATGCTATTGTTGAATTGTAAGTCATAAATGCACAAATTAACATTGGTAATATGCTTTTTAACATCTGATATATTAATTTTTTTAAAAGACAAAGGATCAACAAGCAACTTTTCTACTGATAAATTATAACAAGTCCTGTCCATGATTACAATGCTGCCACCCTTATCGGCCTGTTTAATAATAATCTCTTCATTGCGTTTAAGATTTTCCAAAGCGAGATGTTGTTCATAACTCAGATTATAATTAAATGTCATGCCATGAACATTATGCTGTGCTCTAAAATCAGCTTCACAAACATTATGAAAAGCAACTGTAATAGGTAAACATAAAGGTATAAAAGTGCTACGCTTTTTATAGACATTATTAGAATCAGAGTGATTACTAAATAGTAATTTTAAATTCAAGTTTCTCACAAAGACTTTGAGGTCAGTTATAATGTTAACCAAGTCCAAGCTCCCAACTGGTATAAAATTCAGTCCCTTAGAGAGAAGAGATATGTGAGAGTCATTTAAAACAAAGGAAGAGAGATTTAAAACTCCTCTTACTATCTGCAGGCATTCTTGCCTTGTCCCATAGGGCTGTCGTTTTTTCGTTTCGTCGATACTGCTTGTTGCCTCGTAAGAGAGGAGTCCCTTTTCTTTAGGTGTTCCTGCACGCGTTCCGGCTTTTCCAGCTGAAAACGCTTCTCTACAAAGTTTAAAGTAGATTGATGTATCTTTTTGGGTGCTTGTTGCCCATCCATCGTCAAAACCGAAACCGAAGCATTAGCTGGAATCTCTTTTACTGACGTCGCTACAACGTCATCGTTAATAGGAGTGGCTACAGGCTCAACAGGATTTAAAGCAGTACTATCCTTTAATAAAGAATCAACGCCAGAGTTCATATTTAAAATAGGTGGTTGAAAACCATCTAATGCCCTCACAAAAGTACCAGTATAGGTTTTTTGAGCAGGTAAATTTAATGTTAGATCTCTTGAGTCATTCCTCGGCCAAGAGAAAATGTGACCCAAACGGAAATCATTGATGTCTCGACAGAGTTTCCATTTCTTAACCACCTCAAGTTTATCATCTAATTCACGGAACTTGTTGAACAAAGACTGATATCTAGAAAGCATGTCAGGAAAATAAGCCATGGATTTCAGATCATCATCCAATTTAATAATTTCAGTTCTTAATTCTTGTTCAACAGAATGAAAATACTCATTCATTAATGTCATATAATCTAGACTGAGTTTTAAATTCAGTTGCTGCCAGCGTTTAAGCAGTTCAGGGTATACGTTCCCATAAGATGGCATTTTTAGGATCCTAAGACCCCGGGGAACTATCCCCATTTTGAGATAGGCAGAAAAGCTGAATCTCTGCCACTGAAAATGCTTAAAAGAACCTACTTTTCATTCAAAGAGCATAATTTTATGATTAAAGACATCAATGTCACCTTTAGATAAGTTATCCTGGTTAACCTGTGTTCCATTATCAGGAACTATAACAGGAACGAAATCCAATAGGGGATTTACCTCTTGCATAAGTAAAGACTGTAACGATTCCATGTTGAATGTTGAATAACAGGCTGCGAAATAAAGGCTACCAAATGGTATTACTCAACAGTCCAGCAGAGTAACACAAGTAACACAAAAAAGTAGAACGCTGAAAATAGTCCAAAAATTTACACAAGATGCTGAGTAAAATACTTTATGAAACGCAAAGCCCATACAGCTGTGGTATAGTTGGGCATGGTACAGAAAAGAAATGAAATAAATCTAAATCAATGCTATTGTTGAATTGTAAGTCATAAATGCACAAATTAACATTGGTAATATGCTTTTTAACATCTGATATATTAATTTTTTTAAAAGACAAAGGATCAACAAGCAACTTTTCTACTGATAAATTATAACAAGTCCTGTCCATGATTACAATGCTGCCACCCTTATCGGCCTGTTTAATAATAATCTCTTCATTGCGTTTAAGATTTTCCAAAGCGAGATGTTGTTCATAACTCAGATTATAATTAAATGTCATACCATGAACATTATGCTGTGCTCTAAAATCAGCTTCACAAACATTATGAAAAGCAACTGTAATAGGTAAACATAAAGGTATAAAAGTGCTACGCTTTTATAGACATTATTAGAATCAGAGTGATTACTAAATAGTAATTTTAAATTCAAGTTTCTCACAAAGACTTTGAGGTCAGTTATAATGTTAACCAAGTCCAAGCTCCCAACTGGTATAAAATTCAGTCCCTTAGAGAGAAGAGATATGTGAGAGTCATTTAAAACAAAGGAAGAGAGATTTAAAATTCCTCTTACTATCTGCGGGCATTCTTGCCTTGTCCCATAGGGGCTGTTGTTTTTTCGTTTCGTCGATACTGCTTGTTGCCTCGTAACAGAGGATTCCCTTTTCTTTGAGTGTTCCTGCACGCGTTCCGGCTTCTCCAGCTGAAAACGCTTCTCTACAAAGTTTAAAGTAGATTGATGTATTTATTTAGTTGCTTGTTGTACATCCATCACCAAAACCGAAGCATTAGCTGGAATCTCCTTTACTGACGCCGTTGCAGCGTCATCGTTGGTGGGAGTGGCTACAGACTCAACAGGATTTAAAGTAGTACTATCCTTTAATAAAGAATCAACGCCAGAGTTCATATTTAAAATAGGTGGTTGAAAACCATCTAATGCCCTCACAAAAGTACCAGTATAGGTTTTTTGAGCAGGTAAATTTAATGTTAGATCTCTTGAGTCATTCCTCGGCCAAGAGAAAATGTGACCCAAACGGAAATCATTGATGTCTCGACAGAGTTTCCGTTTCTTAACCACCTCAAGTTTATCATCTAATTCACGGAACTTGTTGAACAAAGACTGATATCTAGAAAGCATGTCAGGAAAATAAGCCATGGATTTCAGATCATCATCCAATTTAATAATTTCAGTTCTTAATTCTTGTTCAACAGAATGAAAATACTCATTCATTAATGTCATATAATCTAGACTGAGTTTTAAATTCAGTTGCTGCCAGCGTTTAAGCAGTTCAGGGTATACGTTCCCATAAGATGGCATTTTTAGGATCCTAAGACCCCGGGGAACTATCCCCATTTTGAGATAGGCAGAAAAGCTGAATCTCTGCCACTGAAAATGCTTAAAAGAACCTACTTTTCATTCAAAGAGCATAATTTTATGATTAAAGACATCAATGTCACCTTTAGATAAGTTATCCTGGTTAACCTGTGTTCCATTATCAGGAACTATAACAGGAACGAAATCCAATAGGGATTTACCTCTTGCATAAGTAAAGACTGTAACGATTCCATGTTGAATGTTGAATAACAGGCTGCGAAATAAAGGCTACCAAATGGTATTACTCAACAGTCCAGCAGAGTAACACAAGTAACACAGAAAAGTAGAACGCTGAGAATAGTCCAAGAATTCACACAAGATGCTGAGTAAAATACTTTATGAAACGCAAAGCCCATACAGCTGTGGTATAGTTGGGCATGGTACAGAAAAGAAATGAAATAAATCTAAATCAATGCTATTGTTGAATTGTAAGTCATAAATGCACAAATTAACATTGGTAATATGCTTTTAACATCTGATATATTAATTTTTTTAAAAGACAAAGGATCAACAAGCAACTTTTCTACTGATAAATTATAACAAGTCCTGTCCATGATTACAATGCTGCCACCCTTATCGGCCTGTTTAATAATAATCTCTTCATTGCGTTTAAGATTTTCCAAAGCGAGATGTTGTTCATAACTCAGATTATAATTAAATGTCATACCATGAACATTATGCTGTGCTCTAAAATCAGCTTCACAAACATTATGAAAAGCAACTGTAATAGGTAAACATAAAGGTATAAAAGTGCTACGCTTTTTATAGACATTATTAGAATCAGAGTGATTACTAAATAGTAATTTTAAATTCAAGTTTCTCACAAAGACTTTGAGGTCAGTTATAATGTTAACCAAGTCCAAGCTCCCAACTGGTATAAAATTCAGTCCCTTAGAGAGAAGAGATATGTGAGAGTCATTTAAAACAAAGGAAGAGAGATTTAAAACTCCTCTTACTATCTGCGGGCATTCTTGCCTTGTCCCATAGGGGCTGTTGTTTTTTCGTTTCGTCGATACTGCTTGTTGCCTCGTAACAGAGGATTCCCTTTTCTTTGAGTGTTCCTGCATGCATTCCGGCTTCTCCAGCTGAAAACGCTTCTCTACAAAGTTTAAAGTAGATTGATGTATTTATTTAGTTGCTTGTTGTACATCCATCACCAAAACCGAAGCATTAGCTGGAATCTCCTTTACTGACGCCGTTGCAGCGTCATCGTTGGTGGGAGTGGCTACAGACTCAACAGGATTTAAAGTAGTACTATCCTTTAATAAAGAATCAACGCCAGAGTTCATATTTAAAATAGGTGGTTGAAAACCATCTAATGCCCTCACAAAAGTACCAGTATAGGTTTTTTGAGCAGGTAAATTTAATGTTAGATCTCTTGAGTCATTCCTCGGCCAAGAGAAAATGTGACCCAAACGGAAATCATTGATGTCTCGACAGAGTTTCCGTTTCTTAACCACCTCAAGTTTATCATCTAATTCACGGAACTTGTTGAACAAAGACTGATATCTAGAAAGCATGTCAGGAAAATAAGCCATGGATTTCAGATCATCATCCAATTTAATAATTTCAGTTCTTAATTCTTGTTCAACAGAATGAAAATACTCATTCATTAATGTCATATAATCTAAACTGAGTTTTAAATTCAGTTGCTGCCAGCGTTTAAGCAGTTCAGGGTATACGTTCCCATAAGATGGCATTTTTAGGATCCTAAGACCCCAGGGAACTATCCCCATTTTGAGATAGACAGAAAAGCTGAATCTCTGCCACTGAAAATGCTTAAAAGAACCTACTTTTCGTTCAAAGAGCATAATTTTATGATTAAAGACATCAATGTCACCTTTAGATAAGTTATCCTGGTTAACCTGTGTTCCATTATCAGGAACTATAACAGGAACGAAATCCAATAGGGGATTTACCTCTTGCATAAGTAAAGACTGTAACGATTCCATGTTGAATGTTGAATAACAGGCTGCGAAATAAAGGCTACCAAATGGTATTACTCAACAGTCCAGCAGAGTAACACAAGTAACACAAAAAAGTAGAACGCTGAAAATAGTCCAAAAATTCACACAAGATGCTGAGTAAAATACTTTATGAAACGCAAAGCCCATACAGCTGTGGTATAGTTGGGCATGGTACAGAAAAGAAATGAAATAAATCTAAATCAATGCTATTGTTGAATTGTAAGTCATAAATGCACAAATTAACATTGGTAATATGCTTTTTAACATCTGATATATTAATTTTTTTAAAAGACAAAGGATCAACAAGCAACTTTTCTACTGATAAATTATAACAAGTCCTGTCCATGATTACAATGCTGCCACCCTTATCGGCCTGTTTAATAATAATCTCTTCATTGTGTTTAAGATTTTCCAAAGCGAGATGTTGTTCATAACTCAGATTATAATTAAATGTCATACCATGAACATTATGCTGTGCTCTAAAATCAGCTTCACAAACATTATGAAAAGCAACTGTAATAGGTAAACATAAAGGTATAAAAGTGCTACGCTTTTTATAGACATTATTAGAATCAGAGTGATTACTAAATAGTAATTTTAAATTCAAGTTTCTCACAAAGACTTTGAGGTCAGTTATAATGTTAACCAAGTCCAAGCTCCCAACTGGTATAAAATTCAGTCCCTTAGAGAGATACAATACATCAATCTACTTTAAACTTTGTAGAGAAGTGTTTTCAGCTGGAGAAGCCGGAACGCGTGCAGGAACACCTAAAGAAAAGGGACTCCTCTCTTACGAGGCAACAAGCAGTATCGACGAAACGAAAAAACGACAGCCCTATGAGACAGGGCAAGAATGCCCGCAGATAGTAAGAGGAGTTTTAAATCTCTCTTCCTTTATTTTAAATGACTCTCACATATCTCTTCTCTCTAAGGGACTGAATTTTATACCAGTTGGGAGCTTGGACTTGGTTAACATTATAACTGACCTCAAAGTCTTTGTGAGAAACTTGAATTTAAAATTACTATTTAGTAATCACTCTGATTCTAATAATGTCTATAAAAAGCATAGCACTTTTATACCTTTATGTTTACCTATTACAGTTGCTTTTCATAATGTTTGTGAAGCTGATTTTAGAGCACAGCATAATGTTCATGGTATGACATTTAATTATAATCTGAGTTATGAACAACATCTCGCTTTGGAAAATCTTAAACGCAATGAAGAGATTATTATTAAACAGGCCGATAAGGGTGGCAGCATTGTAATCATGGACAGGACTTGTTATAATTTATCAGTAGAAAAGTTGCTTGTTGATCCTTTGTCTTTTAAAAAAATTAATATATCAGATGTTAAAAAGCATATTACCAATGTTAATTTGTGCATTTATGACTTACAATTCAACAATAGCATTGATTTAGATTTATTTCATTTCTTTTCTGTACCATGCCCAACTATACCACAGCTGTATGGGCTTTGCGTTTCATAAAGTATTTTACTCAGCATCTTGTGTAAATAGTTTATACCCCACCTGCACACAGAGCTACAGCTCTCAGGTTTTAGTTAAAAATATATTTTTACGTTTAACCTCTAGCAAATTGCTACAGTTTGGACCACACACATAGTGCTACAGCACTCAGGTTTGACTACAAAAGCAAGACCAGCTTTGAAAAAGTTGGTATTGCATTAGAGAGATTGGGATTGGGTGATAACACCCCCAACACTTTGCACCAGGGGTAGTTGACTCTCTTGCCCCACCCTAGTAACGGTACTGCCTACCAGTGCTCCCTTCCCAACACACACACACACACACACACACACACACACACGCACACGCACACGCACACGCACACACACATTCACTCAATATATTTTAGGAAAGGCCAGTAATATTTTCCAGTATTACAACTTTCTGTCCTGGCTCAAGGTAAATCACTGCCTCCATGCCAGAGTTCCTGACTAGAGCACTCCAGTTTCTCTTACACTCTTAAGAAGTAAGCCAAATTACTATTACTAGACACGATGATGTGTACCAAACCAGCTGACCAGTTAGACAATGGATATCAGTAGCTAGTCAACATTCACAAGGAGTGCCTTATTAATTATTAACAAATAAATAAATAACTAAGATCAATCAATAAACCAACCTTAAGCTTTTAAAGGAGAATAAATGAAAATATTTTACTTAAAATAAATTTAACAGTACATTTGAACTTTATATATGCAGAGAAATATATAATTGCACATGGAAAACAGAAAAATAACCTGTATGAGCAATAGGATGCTTAAAAGAAGACCCTGTCTAATCAACCAAATCTTTCCTACATTTATCTAACTGAAAGATTCACTGGGTTGTGTCTACACTATTTGAATTTTCAACACCTAAACAGAGACACAAAGACAGAAATAAACTTTTTGGTACACACTGACAAGTTGGTCAAACTCAGAAAAGTCCTGGAAAGTACTCACTGAAAACAATAAAATGATGCTTGCAAGTAAAATTGTCTCTGGAGAGAGAGTAATTTCAACTGACCCCTGGAATGTGTCCTGTAATGGGTCCACAATGGAATAATATCCTCAGCACCAGCCTTTCAAACCCTTTTCTCCAGTGCTTTCAGGAAACTTTCCATGAGCCATGAGGTAGTATCTCCGAGAAATCCATCTTGTACTCTTAGTTAATGGTTTTGTTGTTCTCTTTTTGGATAGCAACCTCCAGAGAGGAATAAAATATGTTCCTAATTACTGTTTCTCAACAATTATCTGCTACAGCTTAACTGCCTCTCCCAGAAAGAAACTCACAAAATGTTTAGCTTTTTTACAACATTCAACTCCATTATGACCATAACAATCACATATCTTATAGTCGCATAGCAATACAATTGCATTTTCTGTCACACAGACCTAATGCACATTTTATATTTTATATATATCTGCTGTGCTTTCCCAGATGTACACAGTTAAAATTTTCACATATTTTTGTACATTGTACAGAAAATAATTTATAGTTTCATACGGCTTTTTTGGTAGTAAAAACAAATTGGTACTTCATTTGCATATTTGCAGTTCACATCTCTGTTTCAGTCCATCTAACATTATATATAAAACCTCTGAATGATCATCCGGTTTGCTCTTTGTTGTATCTAGCTATTCAGGTTATCTGTTGCACTAGTAACAGTGAGGAAGAGACCATTCCCATCACTAAGCTTATTTTACTACCTGAGTAGCAGTAGCCTGCAAATTTTTCTACTTGGGTTGTCTTTAGTACCCGGAGCAAGTCATATGGGCCTTTCTTTTGTGAATCTGCCTTCTTCTTTCTCTGTGCTAAGAGGGGGAACAGCATCCATAACACTCTAGAGAGTTCTATGAACTCTTGTGGAGTGCTGAAACTGTTTTCAGGTCCCTGCCACTCCTCAATCTGCAGTTTCTCTTCAGTTTGTGGGGAGTGCCTGAGCTTCACCATTATTGATTGCCTGCTATAACCAGAAGTCCAAAATGATATGCAGTTTTTAACGTTACTTATGACTGTGGCTGTCTGATGAGATTTGATTATTATGAACTCCATCTTAAAAGCTCCTGTATATGTTATATATAAACAAGTGCTGCTATGTGAGGTCATACATCTTTTAGGTTCATAGGTTCATAGGTAGGTACTAGGCTATCGGCCCAAGGGCCTAAGTAAGCCTAGCCAACAATGTTCCCTGGCTTATGCCACCAAAGAAAGTTATTTTCCTGTGCCCCTGTCAAGCAGCTCCACAGAAGTGATCCCCGGGGTGTATTTCCTATTTCCCATCCACTTATTAAGATTTTTCTTGAAGAGTGCTAATGAGGAACTTTGCTTGACATAGATGGGTAGCTTGTTCCAGAGTATGGGAAGTCTCTGGGACAGGAATCTATCCCTTCAGCATGTCCTGTTTATTGTAGTGACAAGGTTTAGGTCCCTAGAGCAGGTAGCTCAGAGGGATTGGGATTTCTTTAGGTGTAGCATGTCCAACAGCTTTGGATTTGACATAGCTTTATATGATAGGCAGAGATCACCTCGGAGTAGATGATACGCTACGGAGTAAAGCTGGAGTTTTCTGAGATGGTCAGTGTAGGGCATCTGTTTGAGGCCAGTAATCCTCTTTGTGAGGTACTTTGTGAGCTGCTGCAGATGTCTTGTGAGGTACATTCCAAAAGGGGCATTGTACTCTATAATGGGTCTAATGAGTGTTGAGTAGAGGGGAACAATGACCTCTTTTTTCTTAGATGAGAACCCTTTTGTGATGAGGTGTGCCACATAGAAGGATTTCCTGACTACTGTGGCAGTGTGATTATCAAAGGAGAGACTACTGTCCACCTGGATCCCCAGGTCTCTTATCATGCATTCAGCGTTAAGTAGACTGCCACCTATGTGGTAGTTCATGGGTACAGAGTTTTTACCAAAGGGGATGACAATGCACTTTTTGGCATTGAGCTTGAGGCCATGGCTCTGACACCAGGCATCTGTCTCAGTTATGCCCTTCTGTAGGATGTCCACATCATTTGGGGACTCAACTATGGGTCCTAGTTTGCAGTCATCTGCGAACTTCATTAGCCAAAGGGCTTCTGTATTAGCCTGTATTTCAGAGAAGTAGATACCAAATAGGAGAGGTCCCAGGACTGAACCCTGTCATACTCCACTTGTCACTGTTTTGAAGTCAGATTTGGAGTCTGCAACTTTTACAGTGTGGGTTCTGTCAGTGAGCCAATTGGCAACCCATCTTGTGATGGAGGGATTTATACCTAGTTTAGTTAGTTTAGCTATAATTCCAGAATGGGGATGGTGTCGAAAGCCTTGGGGAGGTCAAGACAGGCTGTGTGAACCACCTTACCCTCATCTACAGCTTTGGTGACTGCCTCAAAGAAGTCGATCAGGTTCAGGAGGCATGATCTGCCTTTCACAAAAGGGAACTGGGTGGGGTCCAGAGTTTGGAGGTTACCAATGTCTTTGTTTATGAGTTCCATGATGATATGTTCCATGGCCTTACAGACCAGGCTCATCAGTCTAATAGGGTGATAGTTTTGGGGATCAGTGGTGGCTCCCCCTTTGTGGAGTGGGATAACTGTTGCTGTGCACCATTCAGTGGGCACAAAGCCTGATGTGAGACTATGATTGAACATGGTGCTTAGGTGGGTAGCCAGTTCATTCTGAAGTTCTTGTAAAACGCAGCCTGGGATGTTGTCCAGTCCCATGGATGCTGTGTTTTTGGCTTTAGAGAGTGCAGCTTTTACCTGTGTAGTTGTGATTACAGGGACTCTGCATTCTTCCTGTATAGTTATGGGCCCTTTAGGGGGTGAGAGGGGGGTAAAGTTAACACTGAACCTATCTGCTAGGACGTTGGCAATATCAGTTGGTTCTGTAATTTTCATGTCATTGTGCTGTAACTCAGAGCAGATCTGGGTGTTGCCATTGAGATTCTTGACATAGCTATAGAATGCTTTGTGGTTGTCCCTAAAATCAGTGGCAATTTTGTTTTCATAGCTACCTTTGGAGGATCTTATAAAGGATCTCAGCTTCTTACTGAGGCTGACCAGGGAACTCCTCCACTCATGGGATTTTACTCTCTTTTGCAACAGTTTCTTCCTTCTGTTGTAGAGTTTGTTTATGGCAGGGGACCACCAGATTGTCTTCCTTTTTTTGGAGGATAGCATCTTGGTTCTGTTTGGGATAGCAAGATCCATGCACTCATGTAAGTGCTTATAGAGTGCATCTGTGTAGGATTCAGCAGTCATAACTGTATTGTCCGTCTGCATGGGTGTCATGAAGTTCACCACTTCTGTCTTAAGAAGCATGAAGATGGCTTTGGAGAAATTTTTTTACTGTGATTTCCTTAATGGGGGGTGAGGGTGGGGTGTGGATATCTAGGGTGATTAGCTTATGGTCGGATCTGACCAACAAGGAGTTGACTTCAGGTGTGGAACACCGGTCACTCATGTTGGTAATAACTAGGTCTAGGATATTGTTGCCCCTGGTGGGGGTGTGGATAAGTTGATCCAGGGCATTGGAATTTACGAATTCCAGAAAGCATTGAGCGAAGGAGTTGGTACATAAATAGTTTTCCCAGTTAATAGTGGGGTAGTTGAAATCACCCATTATTAGGGTGTTTGATTGAACCCTAATATTTTCCAGTATATCAAGAAAAGAGGAGTGGGAATCCTGGGACATGGGGGGGCGGGATCTGTAGCAAGCTACAATTTGGATTGCAGTTTTGCCCAGAGTTAGTTGCACTTGGATAACCTCGGATACATTATGCTGAGCAACTAGCCAGGAGGTGTGGATATCCTTAATGAATATGGACACACCTCCATCTTTGGTGTTCCGGTCCAGGTTAGGTGGCCGAAAGGTGCGGTATGCGTTATAGCCTGGTAATGCAGGGGTGCTGTCTGGAACCTTGAACCAGGTCTCAGTCACTGCACAGATACTGATGTTCTCCATTTTAAGGAGTGCCTCGAGGGAGTACATTTTGAGATTTAAACTTCTATCATTGAGTGGTATTACCCTCAGATTTTGCTTGCCTGTTCCTGTTACGGTGGTGAATTTGTCATTTGAACCTTACCTAAAAAAGGCACTATAGGGGCATCAAGAGCCTTAGCTAGTATCTGGAAATTCCAGGGGTGACAGGTGCAGGCCATCTCTGGCAAAGCATCGTGGTCTGTCGACCATGTCCCCTAAGAATGACACCAGAAGCTTAGCCAATTGTTGAAGTTAATCATTTTGTCCTTGTACTGTGGTATCATTCTGGGCAATGGCAGGATGCTACTCAGAGATAGGGTTATACCTGCCTGGGCTACAAGATTGGAGAGCTCTTCCATGTCTCTTTTCATGTAGTCCAGGGAGGTACATCTTAGGTCATTCACACCAACATGGACAATGACAGAGCCATATTTGTACTTGTTGTGGAGTGACCTGAGTGCGTGGGTTATGTGGCGGATCCTGGCATCCAACAGGCAGCTGACAGTGACCTTCTCCTTGTTTAGCCTAGTGAGTGGGACATCACTATAGCCTGACTATAGCGTCACCTATGACTAGATGTGTTGGGTACGTTGTTTTGACTTATTGGCTGTGATTGAGTGGCACACTGAGTCTATGTGTCATTTGGGTGGTGTTGGGGGGTGGATGTTGCTTGTGTTTCTGCATTGGAGGTCTCTGTTGCTTGAGCAGATTATTATTGATAGCCTCCATGAATGTTTTTGTGTTTCTATGTGTGGATTTAGTTGGACTATGTGATGAATGTGGTGTGGTGCAAGTGTTTACCTTCTCCTCTTTACTGTCAAGTTCAGTCTTGGTTGGAGAGAGCTTTACCTCCAGTTTGGCTAGATAAGTGCATCTCTCACAGGTTGTGGTGTTGGGTGGTGGAAGGAGAGGGTTGTCTGTGTACATGAGGCAATTGCTACATTGCCCAAAGATGCCCAGATTCATCAGATAGACAGGAGAGAACACTGGGTGCTGACCTTTGGACATGCCTGAATAAAAAAGTACTTTCCTCTAGACACGTGCGGAAAGTGAGTATAAGAGCTGTTTTCTCTAAGCAAGTGAGGAAAGTAAGTGCAAGAACTGTTTTCCTCTAGGTAATGAGGAAGACTGAGTGTTGTAGTAATTTGTAGCTTATTTAGTGCTAACAACAAGTTCTGAACACGTTCTGCACACGAATAAGCAAATTAAAGTGTTAAAACTAAGAATCTGTACCTGGATCTTGTGGTAGATAGGCTACCTAGTGCTTATCACTCCCACTGATAAGCTAGAAGGCTTCCCTCCAACACAGAAAGGTTTGGGGGGGAGCTCAGAAGCTTACAAGCAGTCCTGGATACAGCAAATCTGTATCTGGATTAGACTAGTTACAGGAAAGGTGGGAAATAAGCACAAATGTGGGCTTTTAAACCAGAAGGTTGAAAGAGATGGAAAAACTGCCCAAATGGCCAATAAACTACAATTTCTGGGCCAGAAATCACTCTTGTGGTAGATAGACTGCCTAGTGCTAACCACTCACACTGATAAGCTAGAAGACTTCCCTCCAACACAGAAAGGCTTGGGGGGCTCAGAAGCTTAGAAAACAGTCTTGGATATAGCAAATCTGTATCTGGACTAGACTAGTTACAGGAAAGATGGGAAACAAGCGCAAAATTTTTTGAAATATTATTATCCCCCTATCCCAACCCACATCATTCTGACACACTTTCATGAGTTGCACTAGTGCAAATTAAAGATTTCCACATGTACATGAAGTGTAGCTTTATATAAAAAGTTCAGAAACAGACACTGTCAGTGCAGATATAAGATGACTGCCTCTCCATGACACCCGAACATTGCCAGTGACTGAATGTCCTATTACTGTACTGATGTCATATCTGGAATGATTCCTATTTATACAGACTAGAATAACAGTGGGGCCCAAATGGGTCATATCGTATTGGTACCTGTGTTCTTACAGGTGAAAAGCACAAGCAGTAACTCAATAGCTGCACTTACAGTCTCTGACCACAGCCTTGCAAAACTAACAAAACCCTTGGTGCACTAGCAGTTACTCCACACTAGTGTTGTTTACTCATCATCTTGAAAGAAAATATGAGCATTAAATACACTGTCGCATCCACCATTTAACTCTTACTTCAACATGTAGAAATTCACTTCCATGCTGTCTTCTTCAACCCCACCTCAGTCCCATTGGAAGTGCAGCCCACATCACACTGCTACCACTAATCTTCACAAATACAATAAATATGGTGGAAGGGAGGGGGCTTCACCAGCAGCTGGCATCCACCAAGGCACACAGAGGTATAATGAAGTACAGACTATCTGTTAATGGGTCAGCAGTACTGGTGGCTCTACGTGCTTCATTTGGGGTTCACTATGCTATTAGATGTTTCATTGATGGTTCATTGTGCTGCTAGTTCCATGTCTGTCACTTGAGTCATCCGATACGTAGGTGTATTTTCAGGTCCACTATGCTGCTGGTTTTGTATCTTATACACTGAGCATATACTGTACTAATGGCCTAGTATGTTTCAGTGGGTGTCTGCTATACTGTTTGATCAGGATGTTTCACTATGGTCTAGTATGCTTCTCATTCTGCATGTTTCACTGGAATAGTCGTTGAAAAATATGGAGAAGAGGCCAACAGACCACCAGGATGCATTTAACTTTTGTTGTAATATTTGCCAGAGATCATAAGAAAAATAACAGCCTCAGTAGTCTTGCAGACACAGACATACACAGGCAGACACACACACACACACACACACACACACACACACACACACACACACACACACACACACACACACACACACATATGCATGCACCCACATGCTCACACTCGCACACATACATACTCACACATACTACATGCATGCACACATCTATTACACACATAGAGAAACACACACACACACACACACACACACACACACGCACACACACACACACACGCACACAGTCCCCCCCCCCCATTAAACCCATCAAAGGTACAAAAACATGAGTAGGACTGACAGACTTATGCAATCAAGTTCATATATTTTTGTATGTGTATTGAATTAGGGCTAGCTAACTAATTTTTTTTCTACTGCTAACTATCTTTTAGGCTTCCTTGAAGTCTGCTACTTTGTGTACCCCATTGTTTCAGTTTCTAATCTTATGTCATATCATTCCATGCCCTATTCACCCATGTCACAAAGTAGTTTTTGTGAATATTATTTCTTATACATTCCACTTTCATGTAATCCTGTGTTTATTTATTTTACATTGGAACTATTCCTCACATATTAACTTAATTATCTGTAAAGCACTTAAATACCTCACAAATATTAAACTGGAAATTAATTCAAAGCAATACTATTATTATACAGTTTTAGATGCCTGATCACATTCAGTCTGAGTCCTGTTTATATGCTGTTCTGTAACAGCATGAAGTGAAACACTAAAAGGATAAGTGTTTTGCTCAAGGATCACATGTTACTTAGCTTAGCAGGATCTGAACCCTTTATTTCCAATTTACCAGGTCAGTGCTGTGAATGTTAATCCTTATTGCCTACAGGAGAACTATTTCATATATTCAAGTGGGTACTTTACATATGGAGGTAGAGTTAATGCACCCTGTAAACCAAACAAGAGAATGATGTTGTCATCAGCAACTACCGGTCAGGATCAGGCACAAACCAGTGAATTAGAAACAAGAGGCTTTACAACCTACTGATTACTCTGTGAATTATCCTTTCATGTTCCTCTGCCTAAAGTACTATAACAAAGCTTTTTTAACCTCTGTTCCATCCATGGTTCCTTGTCAAGCTACAGGCTTTACAGAGGAGGAAATTGAGACTTTGATTACCTTCAAGTCTGGCATGACCTTGAGAGAAAGAGAATTTCTCTTCTCATTCACATTGGATGCCGAGATGGATATTAGTAACAGACTATGAAGGTGATATTTTATTACACAGCCTAGAATTTCATATAAAATGCAGTCAAAACATAAAAGTGCAAAACTTTCACTTTTCAGCTTAAATATAATTTCAGGTGATTAGATGATAGATATGAAACAAGTTTAATTGATAGCTGCCTAGTAATATTGGCATTAGTTGCAATAAATGTAATTAGCCTAGCAGAAAATTAATACACTTCATAATATTTCCCAAAATAAATCTAGTAATCATTTAGGCCACTGACCTGCCAGTCTTGAAAGGCTTTTATTCCCTGCCTTTTGACTTCTATAAATGACCTGATAGGACACAGTGAAAGATGAATATAATGTCTGACCCTTACTACGTGATTCTATTCTGTGCATGAAAAAGCTAAGTAAGCAGTTTCATGAGTTTTCATACTACAGGTGGTGTAGGGTACTAACTGCAGTATTAGTTTCTAAATCAAAGGAGTAACAAACTAATCCTTACAGGAGTTTGTAGGGGCACCTCACAAGCTCTCCTTTCCTCACTTTGTCATATCTCAGCCTGCAGGCAGCAGCTAATCTCCATACATGAGGTTAACCGGACACAGTAAGAGGAAACAGGGTTGGGAGGGTGGCCTAATGGTTAAGGTGTTTGCCTTACAAACACAAGGTGCAGGGTTTGAGTCTCACAAGGGATAACTGACTAAGCTTGCAAGGGCAGTTAGCTTAGTACTAACCTATGAATTGGCTTTCTGTTGCTGTTTACTATGCTAACAAATTCATGTTTGACTTACAAAGCATCAAAGTGCCAACAAAATATGCAAAGAAAACTTAACATTCTGGAACTATTATAGCCTAATTAGGTCATGACTAGGAAGAAATATGATGGAAACCCTGCCATCACAAATTCAGAAGAGACTGGTAAAAATGCAAAGTTCACATATTCTAATTACTGAATATCGCTAAGAAATAAATATCAAAATATCCATATTTAAAGAAACATGCAGTTTCTTTCTCAGGTTATATTTTTCTCGGGGATAGCAAAGGGTTGCATTTGGACAGGTATATTCAGCATTATTTTATATAAAACAATAATCTATTAATAAGAAAACAACACTTTGTCTTCCAATGCCTCTTCTGTTACAATGCATGTTGCAACTAGGGAAACAAAGTCTATTTTAAACACTTTTCTGTTTAGTAAAAAAATAAGGTCGAATGAGATGTACAAATGGCCACAATTGTTACCAATGTGCATTAGAAATACAGTGGATATAAAAAGTGTACACACCCCTGCTAAAATGCCAGGTTTTTGTAATATAAAAAAATGAGACCACAATAAATCATTTTAAAACTTTTCCCACCTTTAATGTGACCTATAACCTGTACAATTCAATTGAAAAACAAACAAATCTGTTAGGGGAAAAATATAAAAAATAAAAAATGTACAATAAGCTGGTTGCATAAGTGTGCACACCCTTAAACTAATACTTATTGAGCGGCTGAAGTTTCCTGTTCATGCATAGGTTCATAGGTTCAGGTTCATAGGTTCATAGGTTGGTACTAGGCTATCGGCCCTAGGGCCTATACAAGTCTAGCCATAACAATTCCCTGGCTATTTCTTCCCAGAATATTTACTTCCCTGGTCCCCTGTCTAGCAGGGTGACTGACATGTTCCCCGGGGTGAATTTCCTATCTCCCATCTAATCGTCAAGGTTCCTTTTGAAGAGGGCCAAAGAGGCGCTCAGCTTGACATGTATGGGCAGTCTATTCCAGAGTATGGGGGGTCTCTGGGTCAGGAACCTATCCCTCCAGCTTGTTTTGTTCATTGTGATGACCAGGTTTAGATCCCTGGAACATGTGGCTCTGAGGGATTGGGATTTTGTAGCATGTCCAACAGCTCTGGGTTTGACATGGCCTTGTATGTTAGCAGAGATCGCCTCTGAGTAGGCGATATGTGACAGAGTATAGCTGGAGTTTTTTTAGATGGTCAGCATAGGGCATCTGCTTTAGGCTTGTGATTCTTTTAGTGAGGTATTTCTGTGGCCATTCCAGTTGTTGCAGATGTCTTGTGAGGTACATACCAAACGGGGCATTGTACACTATAATGGGTCTAATGAGGGATGAGTACAGAGGGACAATGACCTCCTTTTTTCTGGATGAAAAGTGCTTAGTGATGAGGTGTGCCACATAGAAGGATTTCCTGACTGTTGTGGTGATGTGGTTATCGAAGGTGAGACCACTTTCCACCTGTGTCCCTAAGTCCCTTATCACACTTTCGATGTTTAGTGTACTGCAACTTATGTGGTAATTCATGGGTACATGTTTTTTCCCAAAGGGGATAACTATACATTTCTTGGCATTGAGCTTGAGCCCCTGGCTATGGCACCAAGCATCTGTTTCTGTAAGGCCCTTTTGTAATATCCACATCATTTAGGGATTCAGTAATGGCTCCCAGTTTGCAGTCATCTGCGAACTTTGTTAGCCAGAGTCACTTAGTGCTGGCCTGTACTTCAGAGAAGTAGATGCCAAACAAGACCGGTCCCAGAACTGAACCCTAAGGTACTCCACTTGTCACTTGTCTGTATCTGGATTTTGAGTCAGGTACTTTTACAGTGTGGGTTCTGTCAGTAAGCCAGTTGGCAACCCATCGAGTGACGTAGGGATTAATTCCCAGCTTAGTAAGTTTATCTATGATTCCAGAGTGGGGGATGGTGTTGAAGGCCTTAGTGAGGGCCAGATAGGCTGTGTGTAGACCGCCATGCCCTCATCCACGGCTCTGGAGACTGATTCAAAGAAGTCAATCAGGTTGAGGAGACAAGATAAGCCCTTTACAAAACCAAACTGGGTGTGGTCCAGTGTTTGACGGTTGCCAATGTCTTTGCTTATAAGTTCCATGATAATGTGTTCCAAGGCTTTGCAGATCAGGCTCATCAGACTGATGGGATGATAGTTCCCGGGATCCAAGGTGGATCCCCCCTTGTGAAGTGGGATAACTGTAGCTGTGCGCCCCTCACTGGGCATGAAGCCTGAGGTGAGGCTATGATTAAGCATGACACTTAGGTGAGGTGCCAGCTTTGGAGAGTGCATTATTTACCTGTGTGGCCGTGATTACTGGAATTTGGCAATCATTTGGTATTGAGATGGGCTCTTTAGGGGGTGAGAGGTGGGTGAAGTTGGCACTGAATCTATCTGCCAGAATACTGGCAATATCCTTGGGATCAGTATATTTAATGTCATTCTGTTGCAGCTCAGAGCAGATCTGAGCATTGCCATTTAGATTCTTAACATAACTATAGAATGCCTTTTGGTTGTCCTTGGAATCTTTGGCAATTTTATTTTCGTAACTAGCTTTGGAGGATTTTTTGAGGGATCTCAGCTTCTTACTGAGGCTGGTAAGGGAGTATTTTGTATCCTGGGATTTTCCTCTTTTCTGCAACAGTTTCTTCCTTCTGTTGTATAGTTTGTTTATGGCAGGGTACCACCAGATTGGCTTCCTTTTTTGGAGGGGAGCATCTTGGTTCTATTTGGAATGGCACGATTCATGCATGAGTGCCTTAGTGTAGGACTCAGCAGTCGAACTTTCAGTTCCCGTCTGCATGGGTGTCATGAAGTTTGTCACTTCTGACTTGAGTAGCATGAAGTTAGCTTTGAAGAAGTGGAGGTTTCCCTACTAGGGGGTGGGGGTGGGATGTGGACATCAAGGGTGATTAGCTTATGGTCAGACCTGACCAACGAGGGGGTAACCACTGGTGTGGAGCATCGATTTCCCATGTTGGTAATGACCAGGTCTAGGATATTTGAGCCCCTTGTAGGACTATGGATTAGTTGATCAGGGTGTTGGAATTTACGAATTCCAAGAACTGTTGGGCAAAGGTGTTGGTACCCAAGTAGTTTTCCCAGTTAATGTCAGGGTAGTTGAAATCACCCAGTATTAGGGTGTTTGGTTGTATCTTAATATTTTCCTGTATGTTTAGAAAGGTGTAGTGAGAATCTTGGGGCATGGTGGGGGATCTGTAGCAAGCTACAATTTGGATTGCAGTCTTATCTTGTGTTAGTTGCACCTGTAGAATATCAGATGCATTTTGTTGGGCATCTAGCCTGGAGGTGTGAATATCCGTGGTGAGCATGGACACTCCTCCACCTTTAGTGTTTCAGTCCTGGTTTGGTGGCCAAAAAGTGTGGTAAGAGTTGTAGCCTGGTATTGCAGGGGTGCTCTCTGGAGCCTTGAACCAGGTCTCACTTACTGCACAGATATCGATGTTCAACATTTTTAGGAGTGCCTCAAGAGAATGCATTTTGAGGTTTAGACTTCTAGCATTGAGTAGCATTACCTTCAGATTTTGCATGCTTATATCTGTTACGGTGGTGGTTTTGTCCTTTGAGCCTTGCCTAAAAAAGGCACTATAGGGTTGGCAAGAGCCTTAGCCAGTAACCTGAATCCCAAGGACGACAGATGCAGACCATCTCTGGCAAAGCATCTTGGTTTGTCGATCGTGTCTTCCCAGGCAGACAGATACTGTATCCCCTTTGAATGACACCAGAAACTTGTTGAAGTCAATCATTTTGTCCTTATACTGTGGTATAATTATGGGTGAAGGCAGGATGCTTCTAAGGGCTAGGGTCATACCTGCCTGGGCCACATGATCTGATATCTCTTTCATGTCTCTTTTCATGCAGTCCAGGGAGGTACACCTGAAGTCATTCACTCCAGTATGGACAATGACAGAGTCCTATTTGTACTTGTTGTGGAGTGACTTGAGTACATGCATGATGTGGCAGATCCTGGCATCCGACAGGCAGCTGACTGCAATTTTCTCCTTGTTCAGCCTGGTGAGTGGGACATCAGTGTGCCTGACTATAGAGTCACCTATGACTAAAGTGTTGGGTACATTGTCTTGCCTTAGGGGCTGTTGTTGGGTGGTATACTGGTGTTGTGAGCTATGTGACACTTTGGTTGTGATTGGTGTTTGTTTGCGTTTCAGCTTCGGAGGTCCTTGTTGCTTGGGCAGGTTAATGTTAAGGGCCTCCGCATAAGTGGGTTTAGTGTTACTATGTGTGGAAGTTGGTGGCATGAGTTTTGAAGGGCTATGTGTTGCTTGAGGTGTAGTGCAGGTGTTAACCTTCTCCTCTTGACTGTCTAGCACAATCTTGGGTGGAGAGAGCTTTGCTTCCAGTTTGGCTATGTAAGTGCATCTCTCGCAGGTTGTAGTGTTGGGTGGTAGGAGGAGAGGGTTGTCTGTGTACATGAGGCAATTGCTGCATTGCCCCAGTATGCCCAGATTCACCAGGTGGACAGGAGAAATCACTGGAAGCTGAACCTTGGACATGCCTGATTCAATGTTTCTTTTGTAAAGTACAAGAGCTGTTTTCCCTCACCTTGGCAAGGTACTTTGCAATTATAGATTGTTAAGTGCCTGTGATTAATTTCTCCTTATTAACAAGGAGAGTTGAGTGCTTGTATCAGTTTAATGCTTCCTAGTGCTTTCCAGCAGGTTTTAGAGCAAGTGCTAGTCACAAGGATTCAGATTTTAGTGCTACTGCTGAGAAACCAGCTAGTTCTAAGGGAAAGTTTGAAAAGCAGACTTTCTGGCACCAGGAGTAGTTTAAAGTGCTAGACTAATAAGCTAATAAAAGTGCAGGAGAGCAGAGAACTAGCAGATCTAAGGGAAAAAATTGAAGAGCACCACTCAGAAGCTTACAAAAAAGTCCTGGATACAGCAAATCTGCATCTGGGCTACACTAGTGCCAGGAAAGGTTGGAAACAGTATTTTAGTAGAAAGTGAAGAGGCAGAAGATAATGAGATAATTCAATATGCAGAAGCTAAAGGGGCGGGCCTTTGCTACGTTCTCACTATTAACAGTAGAATGAGCTGATGTAATTAACTGGGGGGGGGAGTGTCCAGTATCGACTTTATACCAGAAGCGGGCAACTCAAAGCCACCAAGAGTTAACACCACCACAACAAATGGAAGGGTGGGTAGGGAAAAAACTGTTGTACAGATTACAGAGATATTAAATCAAAAGTGCAGACAATAAATGAGAATAAACTCTTATCTTTTCTCAATATCACAGCTGGCAGTAGGTCAGTCTCTCTGCAGAAGCCTTAGCAACAGGTATATCTGATTTAAAACACTGGCTATTTAAGGTATGCTACATATTAAAACTTCTCCCAATAGTTTTGCATGTTTCAGTTGTTTGCAAGCTACTGTGTGAGCCACGATCATCTACCTTCAAGAAAAATCGAATACAGAAAAAAAAAAAACTTATTTTTCTTGTATGCCGAAGATTGGGACTGACATACCAGCTTTCAAACAACTTCAACATGTAAAACTACTAAAACCACAAACACCATGAAAAATCAAAAAACACTACCATATCTCTCAATCTCTAAGCACAAGAAATCTGGACAAAGCCTGACATAATTTAGGGACAAATGCCCAAAAATGGTGATACGTTTTAAATATTGCTCTTAACTAAAATAATAAGATCTGTGTTAGCACATATTTCCTATATGATATGAAGTTTGAAGCTCAAATGCATGTCATTATTTAGTAACTTTAATCCTTACATTATCCAGTGACTTCTCAGAAAAATACAAATTTTATGAAGAAAAGGCCAAAAATATGTGGCAAAAATCTGGACATTCTGCAAAATTCTGGACAGTTGAGAGTTATAAGCATGAAGTGAGCCATTGCAATTGAGTGACGGTATACTAAACTACTTTCCCTGCTTAAACAGTGTATATACACTGTGCATTTGCAGGAAAATATAAATACAAAAAGTTATATGAAATAAGAGTTAGCATCTAACTTAAGTGTGAAACTATTAGAAAAGGCATGACTACAGAGACAATAAGACTAACCACACCCCACTTTTCACTATGTTTACGCACACAAACATTAACACAAAGAAAAAACAGTTACAGCTCCAATAAACACTTAAAATAACCACAACGAGCTATGTGTCTTACCAACCAATATTTAGAATTATTTACAGCTTCAAAAATGAAATAATATATACACAGATATACTTATAATAAATACACAGATCTAAACAAATCAGAAGTAGTATAGAAATATAAAAGAAACTACAACAGCAACACATAGAAAAAGCTTTAAAAACTATATTTACTCATATAATTGTCTTCTTAAATCTCTAGAAGAATTAATAATAAACTGTATTTAAATTAAAACAAAAATAAAATAAACAATAAACAAACTAAAAGTCTGGAACTTTTTTCTCTCAACAAAGTGGAAGAATACAAAATAAAGCACGCAAACACTTAAATAACAGCAACACAAACATAACACAACACAAAACTAACACCACTGTATAATAGCAATAACCCATGGCTGGGTGTTGGTAATGTTTGATTTATCTATACCCAGCCATGAGTTATTGCTCAAGTGAGCAGATGACTTAAACATACTTTATTCAAATCACCTTCATACTACCTAGTACTACTACCGAACTTTGTGAAGTCACAAATAATCATCAGTATCTTTAAAATAAATGAATACAAAGCTCTCCATCTAGGCATAACATACATGGCACCAAGTGCAACAACAATAACTGTATACTAACGCTAGAAAATAGTTGTTCTTGAATAACTGGTAATATAATCAAAACATTATAATATTGGAGGATGTTAACATATACTGTCTCTGTGTGAACCCCTTTCATAAATATAGTAAATAACAAAACATGGTAAACCTACATAGACTAACACAGCCAATCTCTGAGCCAACTAGAACAAATAAAACATCAGGCAAAGAATGCATGCTTGCTGGATTTTAACAAACAATCCAACTTTTTTTTATAAACATGTGAAATATTTCCAGACATAATTAGTAATCATAGTCCTATATCTGCATCATGGAAGTAATTTAATATAAATATTGTGCAACTGGGTAAGAAGCAAAAGGGCATTTTCAGCAGCTATATGTGGCAAGTTAAATGAAATTCCTAGTACTACTGCTTTGTTATGAAACAAAGGAATGTTATGAAACATTGCTTGCAGAAGAGAAGCAGTTAGAAAGTTTGTACTTGTCAGATTATTTAAAATCAAGTAGCGCAATGTAATTGGGCTCTTCTTAAATACTTAAAATTGATAGTAATGTTGACTATTTCACAAAACAGCCTAGATATCCTAAATTCTATAGCACATGTGCCGAGAATAAAACTAAAGACTATAATAACTCAATAGCTACAACCTATGACTAAATAACAAACCATGCTACTTGGGGATAAAACTTGAAAAATGTGGAAAGCTTAAAAAAAGTATACACAAATATAAACTTAACAATTTTGTAACTCCATAACCAAACTAATTAAACCAGAAAACATAATGAACCCATCCTTCTGACTGACAACACTAATTTTAATGACACATGTAAACTTAAAGATTAAAATTATAAGATGGATATGAATAAGACTTATCCATTAGGAATTTAGGAAAGTAGCTAGCTCTGGTTTACAACAAAGCAAAACGCCAATCCTGTTAGAAAAAAATAGACACCATGAATGATACGTTCAAGCTAGTTCCTTTCACATCATCATCATCATCAACCCCCTTTTTCCCATTTTCTACATAGGGTCGGGATATCATGTCAACTGCTGCCATCTCTCTAGATTCAGTGCCACACTCCTGCCTTTTTTGACACTCATGCTGATTGTCACAGATCTTCTCTCATGCAAGCCATCCACCTCTTTGCTGGATGTCTTCATTTCCTCTTACCTTCTTCCTGTCTGGCCCAAATTCACCAGATTGTCTTCTGCTTTTCTCCATATGTATCCAAACCATCATAACTTGATCTCTTTTATCTTTTCTGCAACTGGAGCTACTTTGGTTTCTGCTCCTATGTCCTCATTTTTTCATCTGTCCCACAGTGTGCATCCTACCACCCTTCCCAGACACTTCATTTCAATCACCTCTAGCTTCCTTATCTGCTCTGCCTTTACTGCCCAAGCTTCTGTGCCATACAGTAGTACTGGTTGCACCACTGTCTTGTACACCTTATTTTTAAGCTTTTTTGGCATTCTTCTGTCATTGACTACACCTGAGAATCTATGCTAATTGGTTGCAGCCACTCTGATTCTAGGTTTGACCTCTTCATTCAGACTTCCCTTCTCCTCAACCACTCCTCCCAGATACTTGAAGCAATTAACCTGTTCCACTATCTTCCCTTCTGTCTCAATTCTCAGCTTGTTCTGATTTCCCCAATTTGCTGCCATTGCCACTGTCTTATCTGTGCTTAGTTTCATCTCATGTGCCTTCAGTTTTGCATTCCATACTCCTATCCTTTGCTAAAGTTCTTGCTCAGAGTCTGCCTGTAATGCCACATTGTCTGCATTTAGCAACTTTATTGATCTCTCCCCTCTTACTTGTTTCCATATGTAGCCCATCACCACTATGAACAGCAGTGGGCTCTGAGCTGAACCCTGGTGCACACCCACTCCCACTGGGAACCCCTCTTTGAGATGGAACACTATGCTTGTGTCACTGGGTCCTTGTACATATCTTGCACTAATTCTACCAATGTTTCTAGGACATCAAACCTCTGCAGTACTTCCCAAATCAGCTTTCTTGGGATCTTGTCATATGCTTTCTCCAAGTCTAGCAATGCCTAGTTGGACTCTTTCCTCATATCTACCTTCTTCTGAACTACATGTCTCACTGCAAACATCGGGTCATTTGTGATGAATCCTAATCTGAATCCATACTGCTCACCTCCCATCTTACACTCTATTACTCTGCTTATCTGTTTATCAGTCACTCTCTCCAGAACTTTCATGCAGTGTGATAGGAGTTTCATACCTCTGTACTGCCCACAGTTGTGGATGCTCCCTTTGTTCTTGTACACTGGCACATGCATGTTTATTCTCCAGCCACCTGGGATATGCCTTTCTCTCCACATTGCTATGAGAACCATCAAGAGCCATTTTTCCCCATCTCACCCAGCATCTTTATCATATCTGTGGTGACCTCATCTAAGTCTGCTGCTTTCCCTGACTTCATTTTCCTTAGTGCTATTCTTATTTCTTCTATGGTAGGCTCTTCCTCTTCTTTCAATTTAGGCTGTGTCTGAGGCAGTGCAGCTTCTGTGGGTTTTTTGTCATTCAGAAGGTGCTGGAAATACTCCTTTTATCTGCCTTTGATGTCCCGTGGACTGTTGAGCAAGTTGTTGCTAGCATCCCTTACGAAGGATGTCTCATGTCTTCTTTATCTTTCTGCCTTTGCCTTGATACCTGATATGGTTTCTTTATGTCACCAACTGAGTCACTTTCCAGAAGATGGTAGAGTGTCTCTGATGCTCTTTTCTTTGCTATTGAAACTCCTTTCTTAGCGTCTTTTTTAGCCAACCTGTATTCCTTCCTAACCTGGTCAGTTTTTTCTACCTCCCACTTTTTCCTGTACTCCTTCTTTCTTTTGATGACTTCCTGGACTTCTGCGTTCCACCACCAGCTTTCCTTATGTACCTTATTTCCATGTCTGGCTCAGCCGCATATCTGTTCTGTAGTTCTCACACATGCTGTTTTGAGGCTCTGCCATTCTTCAACTCCACCTATTTCCTCCTCTCTATTTTTTTTTTTTTTTGGTGCTACAGCCCTGAGTAATTTCTTGAAATGTTGTGCTTTCTCTCCAGTCAACTTCCAAGTATTCAGCCTGGTCTCTGTTGACCACAGATCCTTCTCTGACCAATGCTTGTAGCTGATTCTGGCAACCAGTGACTGACTGTTTCACTGGGGATGACTTTGCAATCATTGATTCTACCCTAGTGCCCTTTCCTTAGTAGAAAGAAGTCTACCTGAGTTGCATGTTGGCCACTCTTGTATGTGATCTTGTGACTGTCTCTCTTTCTGAACCATGTGTTGGCTGCTAACAAGCCATTTGCCAGACAGAAGTCTAGAATGGCCTCTCCTTCTTTATTCCTGTTGCCTCACCCATGTGGACCCAGGCAGTCTTCATATCCTGTTCTTTCTGTCCCAATATGTGCATTCAAGTACCCAATTATCAACACCAACCAGATACCAGCTAGCCAGTAGCTTATTGACCCAGGGCTGCTGGGCTTTATGTCAGGCAACATTGGCCAACAGGGGTACATGTAGCCCTCCCACTGTTAGCATGGATCCTTGGCATAGGTCAGAGTAAACAGGGTCCTCAACCCACTTATCGCTGGTCACTACCCATGCCCATTTTGATGACATTAGTCAACATGACCAAATCACCTCAAGCCATATTTTACACAATTGAGTGACTAGCCCTACCACAGTGTGCAGTCTGTGATCTGTGTTCTCCTATCTTAAGGATACTGTGCCCGAAAGTAGATGCCAAAGTGGTTGGTTTGTACAACTTTTCCCCTATAGGGTACCATGTACAGTTTGTGCTGCTGCCCACAGTGAAAAACACACAAGGTCAACCATAAGATATGACAGCTTTTAAATATAGTGGGTGTGAAAGGACCAGTTGGCATAATAGTTAAGATCTTCACTTCCCATGCACAAGGTACAAGGAGTTTGTAGCTTCTCCCTATGTCTCTGTGGAGATTGAAACACTCAGCATGTTTTTTGGAGCTGGGAGGAACCCCACAGAGACATAGGGAGAGGCTACAAACTCCTTGTACCTTGTGCATGGGAAGTGAAGACCTTAACTATAATGCCAACTGTTCCTTTCACACCCGCTATATTTAAAAGCTGTCATACCTTATGGTTGACCTTGTGTGTTTTTCACTGTTTGCTAGTCTCTCTTTCATATTCTCTTATCTTCCCCTTTCCTCCCTATTTATATGATTAGCTGGATTGGCACATTGCTGCATTGACCCTCATTGGGTTATCTGGATGACTATGAGAGGCAGATATACCACACTTCATTACGTGTAAATGTATACCTGAACTCTGTCATAGTAGTCTGCCTTACTGGTGACATCAACCATCTTGGTCACAAGCCCTTCTGCAGCATTGCTCATTCATTGGACCTGCCTAGTGCTGCTTTTTCCCATAATGTAGTATCTCTATTTTACTCTATAGTCCTTTCCTCACTATGTTTGTACTATGCTAACACTAATACACAGATGATTAGCTGTGGGAAATATCTCACTACGTTTTGCATGCTATTTACCAGTGCATGCTTGCCTATGAATTGCATCTTTAGTCTTTTATTGCTAGTTAGGTTCTCAAAAATAGATCAGCTATATAGTTTGCTTATTATTATTATTTCACCATATTATTTGTTTAATAATGTGAACTGTCCCAGTTTAATGTTTTTCGTGCAGGCTAATGCATAGATTATTTTATTTTATTGTTTTCTTTCTTTTCTCAGGTTTCTCAAAATATTATCATCATGATTTACTTTATCTATTACACATTTTTCACTCCATCTTTATGTAATGACACATAATCATTCTTGACCATGCTTCAGTCAGTTCTCCCTGACTTTTGCATTTTTCTTAATTCCTTCTTTCTTTCTCTCTCTCTCTCTCTGGTTGACTGCAAGAATTACAATGTTGAATGCCATAATTATTTAGTATTTTCTGGCATTATAAATGCAATGATGTATTTTTGAGCATTGCTTCTCCTCATGTAGGAGGATTGTACTGTGTACACATCATTAAGTATATAGCAAAATATTAAACATGTAAGTGTCAGAAAGGATTTTTTATCAGAATTATTTTAGACATTACATCAGTCAAAAATGGATTTCAGACCAAACACCTTTTTGTATTCGGATGCACAGGTACAGCTCCTATGTGTTGCAAGTTAAATGAAGCCCCTAGTACCGATTTGTTATAAAACAAAGAAATATTATGAAGCATTGCTCACCCAAGAGAAGCAGTTAGATAGTTTGTCCTTGTCTTGTTACAAGTTTTGTAATGAATACATTATTGCTTGTGTAAAGAGAAATTACTCCACAGATGAAATCATGGGAAAGCAGTATAGTGTATGAGAATATGCAGAGATGTAACACCATTGACAGGTTCAAAATAATGCTTGCAATATTTCTACTACCAATTAAGAATATGAATTATAATTAAAAGGAATTTTCTAGATTATTTTCTTGTGAGACTAGTTTGTACTTTGTTTCATGTGCTTAAAGTCTGTAGTTCTCCCATGTTAGTTAGATTTTGCAGGATTATTTATTTATTGAAGTTTGATCACCAGGAAAGACTGCATGGATTGGTGCCTATTTTCAGGGATAAAAGTTTAAACGTATTACAAAAACATTTTTACAAATAATAATTTTATATTCTTTAAAAATAGTGCAAAAACAGCTATAGTTTAAATAATTATAACAAACTGGACATAATGTGAAAACATTGGTTAAAAATAGATGCACCTTATGTTACAATGATTTAATATTTCGAGAACTTTTAGACAGTTTATAGAGAAATTAAAAGTAATTTAGTATAATGCAAACCAAAAGTGCAATATGACGTTAGAGAAAAAAACAGGGTTATGGCATATTTAGAAACTGAGTCAGGGGAGAGAAATCGAGTAAGGATGTCAGTGAAGAAGGAAGAGTAATGAGGTGAAATGTATGAATAGGTACTTGTTCATATTTAGATATATAGTTTAGCTTGTGGTTGAGCAAGAACAGAGCCATATTTTAACTATGAAATCTTTCAGGATTGTTTAAAAAACTGGTGTTAGTGTTATGTGTAACTTCAGCTTGTTGTCTTTCTATTCTTGCTTTGAACTGCTTTTGTGTTTCAGTGAGCTTACTGAAGATGGAAGGTAATAAGACACCCCTTAACATTGCCAGTTTTTCTAAGCCAACTTATCATGTTCTCTTATCTGCATGTAAAATTTATGATACAGATGACATCTGAAAAGGGAAAGCAGAAACATCAACAGAAGGAAAAAGGGATCACATTTCTTTAAACTAACCCAACTGAGGAGACCCTGCACCATCTTAGAATAATGAAGATTGGAGCCAGTGTCAGTGGACATTGGTTCATGGACACGTATGTGTCATGCCAAATGAAACTATAAGTCAGGTACCAGCTTCAGTATTTCATTGACATATGCATGAACAGTGAACTCATTTTATCTTTCCTCTAAATGGCTGAGAAAGTTTCCGCAGGGAGTTTCCCTAGGTAATAAATTAATGCTTTTCAGTTTTGGTAAACATTAATGGCATGCAGTATGGTCTACTACAGTATTTATTTGTTTATTTATTTGAAGTTTGTTTGCCAGGATGGTACATTGGGCCAGAAGAGCCCATTTTCAATGGAGTCCTGGGGTGAAAAGCTCCACAGAGACAATATATACAACAACAAGTTATCAATAGTATAGTACAACAAAAACTATAGGTTAAAACATTCTATTTGAAGGTAAAATTTAATAAACTGCAAAGCAGATATAAATACCATAAGTAAATATTTACACATATGTAATTTTTTACCATTGCAAAAAGAGAAGTTAGATCTATTACACCTATAAGTAGATATTTACTCATATGTATGTTCCTACTGAGGAAATAATAAGAGTGGGGGGGGAGGATATATAAGATACATGAGGGAAGAGAGAGATGTGTTTAAGGGAGTAAAGAATAAAGAAAGAAGTGGATGGTAAGACATATGGTGAGTTACTGGGGAATTCATGTAGGATGGGAACAGGAACATTCCCAGAGGGATGATAGGTGAGAGTGAAGTAAGGTTTTGAAGGTAGAGAGGCTGCTAGTGGTGCAAATGTGAGATGGCAGGGAGTTCCAGAGATGTGCTAAGGAGAAGGACAATAAAAGTTTGTCTGGTGGACGTACAGGCTTATGCAATTCAATCAGGTTTTGGGTATTGGTTCTTAAGAGTCTATTGGGTAGGTGCATTTTTAAGGTTGAGGCAAGGGAGGGGCAAAGAGAGGAACTAAAGATGAGTTTGTGAGCATGTATGAGTTGACTGTAGGTAAAATGATTGGGCAACTCTAGCCAATTTAGTTTGTGAAGGGCAGTACAATGTTGGGTGGAGGATCTATAGCCAGTGGTAAACTTGGAGATTTTGTTGTAACAGGAAGAAAATTTTGTCTTGAGAGAGGATTGCAGGTTAGTTAGAAGTGGGGAACCATAAAGGAGAGAAGGGATGAGATATGTGGTAGAGAGAACAAACCTGGAAGAGGTCGTGAGGTAGCAATTGTGGCGGTAAAGCATACCTAGCTTCTGGTGTGTTTTTTGATATTTGTTTGTATGTGGGTATCAAACCTAAGATGATCGTCAATGAGTACTCCTAGCAGTTTTGCATTGGATACTATTTCAAGAGGTATATTATTCTGACTGGTGATGGAGAATGATTTTTTGTCAATCATTGTGGTTTTGGAAGGGGTGAATATAATAAGTTTGGTTTTTGATATGTTGAGTGCCAAGTGGTTATCTAACATCCATTGTTCAGTGGAGGAGAAGACATCTTGGGTTAATTTTATGAGAGTGGAGGTAGAGGTGGCAGAACAGATAATTGTTGAATCATCAGCGTATTGGATGATTTTTTCACTAGGGATGATGTGGTGGAAGTCATTAATGAATATAGTGAACAGTAGGGGACCTAATATGGAACCCTGGGGTACACCAGTGGGAGTATTCAGGAATGGGGAAGTGGCTTTTTTCCATTTGACTGCTTGTTGCCTATTAGAGAGGTAGCTGATAAACCAGTTGATAGATGAGGGGGAAAGATTTAGGTTAGAGAGTTTAGTTAGGAGAAGGTTGTGAGAGATGGTATTGAAGGCCTTGGAAAGATCTAGAAGGAGGGTAGATACTGTACAACCGGGCTTTGTTCACAGTTTTGAGGAAGGAGGTTGGTAATGGTGCTGTGACCAGACCTGAATCCATGTTGTGTGGAAGTAAGCAGGTGGTTGTCTATGAGGTATAGTAAGAGTTGTAGATGCTACATTTCTCAATAAGTTTAGAAATGGGGATAAGATGGCAATAGGTCAGAAATCAGAGATGTTATTGTTGTTACCTCCTTTGTGAAGGGGAATAATGAAGGCCTTTTTCCAGAGTTGGGGTACATGGCCTTCTTGGATTGACCGATTTATGAGAGTGCAGATGGGGAAGGCAATGGCTTCTGCAGCTATCTTTAGAAAATAGGAAGGGATATTATCAGGGGTGTTGGAGCATGGTTTTAAGTTCTGAAGGAGTTTCTTTATAGTTGATATGGGAATGGGCTTTATAGAGAAGGGAGGAAGTTGGGAGGAGGAGGTATTTGAGGAGGAAGAGGCAGGGAAAGGTAAAGGTGAGGATGTAGGACTATTTGTGAAGGATTATGTTAGTTTGTTTATGGAGTCAGTGAAGAAAGAGTTAAATTGGGAGGCTAAATCCATGTCCGAGGTATTTGGATTGGGGCAACGGTTTACATGGGTTAAAGAGGGAGGTGATACCATCTCAGAATTGTTTTGGGTTTTTCTTATTGCTATTTTGGAGTATGGAGAAATAGGATTTATGGTCAGAAGCAATACGTTTTTATTTACTCCGTTACAAAGTATTTTGTATTCATTTAGAGTAATGAGAGTTTTATTTTTATGGTGATGTTTTAAGGCTTTGTCTCGGAGGCGCATGACAACTAAGGTATTTTTGCTTAACCAAGGGACAGTGTTACTTTTAATTCTTTTTGTTTTCAGTGGGGCAAAGGTATCTAAAAGGTTTATAAATGTGTTAAAGTAGGTGATGGCATTTTCTAGGGGGAGAGTTTTTAGAGGGCTCCAGTTGAAATGTTTTAGTGTGTTGGAGAAGATGGAGGTGTTGAAGTTTTTTAGGGAATGTGTGGAGATATAGGTGTGAGACAATTGTAAGAAGGAGAAGCGATGATGAGCAAAAGTGGGAAAGTGATCACTGAGGGAGTCATGAAGAGTGCCACTACTGGATATATAATGATGGTGAGAGACCAGAATCCAGTCAAGGGTGCTTCCAGAGGAGTAGTCCTTTGTGGGTCTGGTAGTTGGGTTGATTAGCTGACAGAAGTTGTAGAGGTTTATATTTAGAGAGTTTGTGGGAGATTGAATGGTGGTCCAGTTGATATTTACGTCACCTAGGATTATGATCTCATTGTTTATGTTGGTGGAGAACCAGGAGAGTATATCTTCGAGGATAGGGACATTGTCACCAGGAGGGATATAGAGGGAGGCTATGCATATGAATTTATGTTTATTTTTACAGTAAATTGTAAAAGAATCTCTTCTGCATAATAGGAACAGTGAGAGAAAAATGCAGAAATTCACTGATGAATGTAAGTTCTCATGGTTCTCAAAAGCTGTCATATTTAAAGACAGGACCTTTTTGTCATCACAGCTATTATAGTTAACAAAACTTCAGAGTCTGACTTTTTTTCCAATATGATTAGCATGAACTGGTTAAAGGTCCCTAAGCAGTAGCACATGTGGTTTGTCACATGATCTTTGTTGTTCTGAGTTTCCCAAGGAAGACAGATGAAAATATGCTGCAATTTAAAATAGAAGACAATATACTGTCTGGCAATGTTTTTCAGTGCTTCTAATTCCAGATAAAATAAAGACTGAACTGTGTATAAAGTTCTGTTAATTGCCACAAGATGTTTGTGGGGCAGTTTGAAAGGAAAAGTATTCATTCTACATTTGTTCTGCAACAGATAAACACAGAATGGCTTATGTTTGCTGTAGATGGCTGTGAAGCAGAAAGAGAGAGACATATATATATATATATATATATATATATATATATATATATATATAGAGAGAGAGAGAAAGAAAGACAGAAAGATTTTTGTAGACACAGAGGCATTGAATTCTGTTCTGCTTAAATCAGACTTCTGACTTTCAGGCTGCTTGTTTCAGAAAAAAGTGCAGAATATTTTGCAGGTATCGTTTGGGTTTTATATTGTACATTTTTTTAATGCTGAAGGTTTCATAAGGAAAATGTGAGTTATGTCTATGGGTTAATGTTTTTAATGAGATTAAACAACTGAATTTAATTAAAATGCATGCACACAGAACCATTATGTTACTGGTAACAGGAATTCAGGTATGGTCAAACTGCATTTGCAGGGTGAAAAAACATATAAGAGTTTATAGTGACTGAACAACAAACCAAAATATTTTGTCTGTTTTGGATAATCCAGTACAAAGGAGGTACTTTGTATGCCTAAATAGGCCCTTAGATATTGTAAAACACTCTTAATTTTAACTTGTTGCATTTGAACAAGGACAGAAGTAAGAGTATTCAGATTTCTAAGTAAAATGTGACCTTTGCATTTATTGGCATGACAATAATCAACAAGTAGGTTACATGTTTTACATTGACATTTTAGTAAAACATTCTAGGTATATAAAGAGCAATTTGTGAGCTTTGAAATACCAGACTATTAAATTATGCAACTTAGTATGGTCGTAGATCATTCTTTGAAATATCATTATTGCCAAGGAGGAAGAAAATACGCAAGTATAAATTCTCAAGTGCATGAAGTATTCTTTAGTAAAAGCTGTATGGACTAAATTCACATTTTTTTTCACAATGTAAATATCCCAGGTAAACTGGAATCAGCCATAGATTTAATTAGTCAGCATTATAAAAGGGACGTGTATCTAACATGCTTTTACAAGCTAGAGATGTAAACACAAAACAGACATATCTCTAGAGACATGTAAAATGTAATTACATCTTAACTATAGGAGATGCTTCACTGGCCTCTGACTAGAATGAGAAACAGTCATAGTCCGACACACATGATGCAGACAAAAGGCTAGGAAAGTCATCACTGTTCTACATTCTAGTCATAGTTAAACCAATCAGTCCTTGTCTTGTTACAAAAGGCCAGTACTAGGGGAAAAATGGGTCTATGTCAAACCACTGAATGTATCCTTCTGCAAACTACTATTCAGCAAGACCACAGTAGTGATCGTTTGGTACAATGAATGTTTATTTGAGTGAAAATTTACTGATTGAATTACATTAGTTGGCCACCTTTTAGCAGAACAATATGTTACATCAAGACATATTACAAATAGTTGAGAAACCAATCTTTATCAAGTATTTATTTATAACTGCATGTACTGTAACTGTAAAAAATAGAATCTATTTCTAGAGTGTTATATCTAAGCATAACATTAAAATAAACTAAATAAACTGCTAAGTATGACAGTCTGATGGGATATATTATTTCACATGTAAGGTGCTATTTTACTTTCATATTCAGTGCAGTTAAGAATGAATTCTAGTTTCACTTATTGTTTATATTTGAAGGGTACTATTATACAGTCAAGTAATGTCGTATGTATAGTATTTTGACTGTAGAGAGTGTTTTTTTTTTACTTTAGTTAATTACTGGGTTTTCGTAACACCTATGATGTTGGCCAACTATGGCAATTCAACAACGTTAAACGACATAGGCCCAGAAAAAATCTATTGTTTTTGTTATTTATTAGCTAGAATTAAAATCTAAGCAGGAAGACAAGAATAATCTGTGATATGGCCGAAATGTTTAAAGCTGCAAAACATTGTATGTTTATAGTAAAAAACAAGTAAAATATTCAAGTTATATAAGGCAGAAGATTCAGGGTTCAATTTCTGGTTAACCAGTTACTACTAATCTAACACATATGGGATTAGGTGTTTTGTAGTGTATAGTATGTTCAAGTAAAGTATTTATTTTGAGTCAGAAAATCACAAATAATGTCTCATGTTTATACTACAGTTTGTGAAAAACAATTGACTTGAGATTTGCAACACAGGTAAAATTATGGTTAGACATATGGAAATCTTCATGCTCATACGTTCATAGGTAGGTACTAGGCTGTCGGCCCAAGGGCCTAAGTAAGCCTAGCCAATAAAGTTCCCTGGCTTACGCCAACCCAAGAAAGTTAATTTCCTGTGCCCCTGTCGAGCAGACCCACAGAAGTGATCCCCGGGGTGTATTTCCTATTTCCCATCCACTCATCAAGATTTTTCTTGAAGAGTGTTAATTAGGAACTTTGCTTGACATAGATAGGTAGCTTGTTCCAGAGTATGACTGCCTCATGTACACAGACAACCCTCTCCTCCTCCCAACAAATTCCAACACATGTGAGAGATGCAACCATATAGCCAAACTGGAGGCTAAGCTCTCTCAACTCAGTACTGGCATAACCAGTCAGGAGGAGAAGGAAACCATACTCACTACAATTCCAGTCTCACATAGACCTACCACGACAGCAAACCAAACACATAATCACACAAAACATACTGAGGCTCTAAATAAAGATCTGCCGAAGCAGCAGAGACCTCCAAAGCAGACACCCAAGCAGCCGCTACCCCAAAACAAAACACGTGCAACACATATCTCACAAAGCCAGTGTGCAACAGTCACAGCCCTTAAGGCTAAACAACACACCTGATACACTTGTAATAGGTGACTCTATCGTCAGGCACACTGACGCCACCACCAGGCTGAACAAGGAGAAGGTCACGGTGAGCAGCCTGTCTGGCGCTAGAATCCACATAACACAAGCACTCATGTCACTCCAAGGCAAGTACAAATATGACTCAGTCATTGTCCATGCTGGTGTGAATGACCTGAGACGGACCTCCCTGGACTACATGAAAAGAGACATAAAGGAGCTCTCTGAGCATGTAGCCCAGGCCGGTATGACCCTGACCTTGAGTAGCATCTTACCCTCACCAAGAATGATGCCACAATATGAAGACAAGATGATCAATTTCAACAATTGGCTTAAGTACTGGTGTCATTTAAAGGGGATCCAATGCCTGTCAGCTTGGGATGATATGCTCGACAAGCCACGATGCAGGGACGGCTTGCACCTGTCACCCCTGGGCTTTGATATTGGCAAAGGCTCTTGCTACCCCATAGTGCCTTTTAGGCAAGGCTCAAAAGACAAACCCACCTCCATAGGTATCACAAGGGATAAGAAACTAAGAGTAATGCTACTCACAGAAGTCTAAACCTCAAGATGCACGCACTTGAAACTCTCCTTAGCATGGAGAACATCGATATCTGTGCAGTAACAGAAACCTGGTTCAGGGCTCCTGAGAGCACCCCAGCACTACCAGGTTATACCTCATACCATGCTTTTCGCCCCAAAACTTGGACCGAACCACAAAAGGGGGGGAGTATCGATATTCATCAAAGATACCCACACCTCCAGGTTGGTGGCAAAGCACGAAGCATCAGAGACTATCCATGTGCAACTAACAGTGGGTAAAACTGCCTTCCAGTTTATAGCCTGCTACAGACCACCCTCCCAAACCCAGGAACCCCACTCGGCCTTCCTGAGAACACTGGAAAATATGAAGGTCTCTCCAAACACCATTATATTGGGCGACTTCAACTACCCAAACATAGACTGGGAGCATTACTCTAGCTCTAACACCCTAGCCCAAAGGTTCCTAGAATTTATAAACTCAAATGCTATGGAACAACTTGTTACCACTCCCACAAGAGGGGAAAACATACTGGACCTGATCATCACCAACATGGGGACTCTATGCTCCAGACCAGAAGTGTGTCCCTCACTGGTAAGATCAGACCATAAACTAATCTCACTGGATATTCACATCCCGACCCCATCCCCTGCCCAGAAAACCACAGTGAAAAACTTCTCTAAAGCAAATTTTACACTCCTCAAAACTGAGGTGGAATCCTTCAAAGCCCCCGGGCCTGTGGGAAATACAGCCCAGACCGCAGAATCCTTTATAAACGCATTCTATGAACACCTTCAGGAATGCATGGATCATGCGATCCCAAATAAAACCAAGACCCAATCCTCCAAAGGCAGACGTCCTGTCTGGTGGACCCCAGCCATAAACAAACTATACAATAGAAGGAGGAAGCTACTAAATGATAAAGCAAAATCCCAAAAAGGGAAGGCATCACTGATCAGTATTAGCAAAAACTACGGTCACACATAAAATTCTCTAAGGCCAGCTTCGAGAGAAAAATTGCACAGGACACTAAGGATAATCACAAGGCTTTCTTTAGTTATGTTAGGAACCTGAGTGGTAATTCCCAGATATGCTCAGAATTAGTCCAAAATGACAAATACACCGAACCCACAGACATTGCCAACATCCTAGCTGACAAATTCAGCGCAAACTTCTCCCCCCCACCAAAAGGGCAAATATCTATCCCAGCAGAGTGCTGCCCCTCTGACATCTCAGATGCTCAGGTAAGAGCCGCCTCTCCAAAGCAAAAACACAGCATCAATGGGACCAGATGGTGTCCCGGCTGCGTCCTACATGAACTCAAAGAAGAGCTAAACTCAAACATAAAACTACTGTTCAATCTCAGCCTTACTACAGGATATGTGCTCAAAGAGTGGCGTGCAGCAACAGTGGTCCCTCTCCATAAAGGTGGTGCCTCGACGGATCCTGGAAACTATCGCCCCATAAGCCTGACTAGCTTGGTCTGCAAAGCTATGGAAAGGATCATCATGGACCTCATAAATAAAGATATTGGGGACCTACAAACACTGGATCCTACCCAGTTCGGCTTTGTTAAGGGCAGATCCTGCCTCTTAAACCTGGTTGATTTCTTTGAAACAGTCACCAAGGCCATTGACGAGGGAAGGTGGTCCACACAGCCTACCTGGACCTCAAAAGCCTTCGATACAATACCCCACTCGGGCATTATAGATAAGCTCACCAGCTTAAATATAAACCCCTATGTCACTAGATGGATTGCAAACTGGCTCAAGGACAGAACCCACATGGTTAGAATTGCTGGAGCCATGTCAGACTCCAAACCAGTTACAAGTGGTGTCCCACAAGGCTCAGTCCTGGGACCTCTTGTTCGGTATATATTTCGGAGGTACAGGCCAACACGGAAGGACTGTGGCTGACCAAGTTCGCAGATGACTGCAAACTGGGTGCCATAATCGACTCTCCAGCCGACACAAGCATCCTCCAAAAGGGCCTCATAGAAACAGACAACTGGTGCCAGTGCCATGGCCTCAAGCTAAATGCCAAAAGTGTATAGTCATCCCTTTGGCAAAAACAAAGTGCCCACAAATTACCACATAGGTGGAAATCCATTAAGTACAGAAGAAGTAATTAGGGACCTGGGGACCCAAGTTGATAGCAATCTCTCATTTGACAACCACGTGGCCAAAGTGGTTAGAAAACATTTTATATAGCCCACCTAATCATGAAGGGATTCACATCTAGATCAGGGAGGTCATCGTGCCTCTTTACTCATCCCTCATCAGGCCCATAATTGAGTACAATGCCCCTTTGGGATGTACCTTACCAGACACCTGCAGCAACTGGAAAGACCCCAAAAGTACCTCACCAAGAGGATCAAAGGGCTCAAACAGATGCCATATGCTGCCCGGTTAAAGAAACTCCAGCTCTACTCAGTGGCATACCGCCTGTTCAGAGGCGATCTGTGCCTGACGATAAAGCCATGTCCAACCCGGAATTAATGGACATGCTGCACCTCAGAAAATCCAAATCCCATCGAGCTACAGCCGAGAGACTTGAACCTCAGCACTGAAATAAATAGGACATGCTGGAGGGACAGATTCATAACCCAGAGGCTCCCTTCACTCTGGAATAAAATCCCTGTCCAGGTTAGGCAGAGTCCCTCATTGACTCTCTTCAAGAGGAATCTTGATGAGTGGATGGGAGATCGTAGGTTTACCCCGGGTATCACTTCTGTGTCACTGTTAGATAGAGGCACAGTATACTAACCTCGAAAAAGGGCATAGCAAAATAAATTTAAAATGGGTGGCGAAAGCCAAACACATTCTGGCTAGGCTTATAAATGCCCTAGGGCAGATAGCCTAGTATGAACCTATGAACCTATGAACCTATGAGAAGTCTCTGGGACAGAAATCTATCCCTCCAGCAAGTCCTGTTTATTGTGGTGACAAGGTTTAGGTCCCTAGAGCATGTAGCTCGGAGGGATTGGGATTTCTTTAGGTGTAGCATGTCCAACAGCTTTGGGTTTGACATAACTTTATATGTTAGGCAGAGATCACCTTGGAGTAGGTGATATGCTACAGAGTAAAGTTGGAGTTTTTTGAGATGATCAATGTAGGGCATCTGTTTGAGGCCAGTAATTCTCTTTGTGAGGTACTTCTGTGGCCTTTCCAGCTGCTGCAGATGTCTTGTGAGGTACATTCCAAAAGGGGCATTGTACTCTATAATGGGTCTAATAAGTGCCGAGTAGAGGGGAACAATGACCTCTTTTTTCCTGTATGAGAACCCTTTTGTGATGAGGTGTGCCATGTAGAAGTATTTCCTGACTACTGTGGCAATGTGATTATGAAAGGAGAGACTACTGTCCACCTGGGTCCCAAGGTCTCTTATCACACATTTGGTGTTAAGAAGACTGCCGCTTATCTGGTAGTTCATGGGTACAGTGTTTTTACCAAAGGGGATAACAATGCACTTTTTGGCATTGAGCTTGAGGCCATGGCTCTGACACCAGGCATCTGTCTCAGTGAGGCCCTTCTGTAGGATGTCCACATCATTTGGGGACTCAACTATAGCTCCTAGTTTGCAGTCATCTGCGAACTTCATTAGCCAGAGGCCTTCTGTGTTAGCCTGTACTTCAGAGAAGGAGATACCAAACAGGAGAGGTACCAGGACTGAACCCTGTGGTACTCCACTTGTCACTGGTTTGAAGTCAGATTTGGAGTCTGCAACTTTTACAGTGTGGGTTCTGTCAGTGAGCCAGTTGGCAATCCATCTTGTGACATAGGGATTTATACCTAGTTTAGTGAGTTTAGCTATAATTCCAGAATGGGGGATGGTGTCGAAAGCCTTGGCGAGGTCATGATAGGCTGTGTGAACCACCTTATCCTCGTCTATGGCTTTCGTGACTGCCTCAAAGACGTCGACCAGGTTCAGGAGGCAAGATCTGCCTTTCACAAACCCGAACTGGGTGGGGTCCAGAGTTTGGCGGTTACCAATGTCTTTGTTTATGAATTCCATGATGATACATTCCATGGCCTTGCAGACCAGGCTCATCAGGTAAATAGGGCGATAGTTCCCAGGATCAGTGGTGGCTCCCCCTTTGTGGAGTGGGATAACTGTTGCTGTGCTCCATTCAGTGGGCACAAAGCCTGATGTGAGGCTATGATTGAACATGGTGCTTAGGTGGGGAGCCAGTTCATTCTGAAGTTTGTGTAAAATGCAGCCTGGGATGTTGTCCGGTCCCATGGATGCTGTGTTTTTGGCTTTAGAGAGTTCTGCTTTTAACTGTGAAGTTGTGATTACAGGGACTCTGCATTCTTCCTGTATAGATGTGGCCCCTTTAGGGGGTGAGAGGGGGGTAAAGTTAGCACACTGAACCCATCTGCCAGAATGTTGGCAATATCAGTTGGTTTTGTAATTTTTGTGCCATTGTGCTGTAACTCGGAGCAGATCTGGGTGTTGCCATTGAGATTCTTGACAAAGCCATAGAATTATTTGTGGTTGTCCTTAGAATCAGTGGCAATCTTGTTTTTGTAGCCAGCTTTGGAGGATCTTATAAGGGATCTTAGCTTCTTGCTGAGGCTGACCAGGGAGCTCCTCCACTCATGGGATTTTATTCTCTTTTGCAACAATTTCTTCCTTCTGTTGTAGAGTTTGTTTATGACAGGGGACCACCAGATTGGCTTCCTTTTTTTGGAGGATAGTGTCTTGGTTCTGTTTGGGATAGCACGATCCATGCACTTGTGTAAGTGCTTATAGAGTGCATTTGTGTAGGATTCAGCAGTCATAACTGTATTGTCCATCTGCATGGGTGTCATGAAGTTCACCACTTCTCTCTTAAGATGCATGACGTTGGCTTTAGAGAATTTTTTTACTGTGGTTTCCTTAATGGGGGGTGGGAGCGGGATGTGGATATCTAGGGTGATTAGCTTATGGTCGGATCTGACCAAAGAGGAGTTGACTTCAGGTGTGGAACACCGGTCACTCATGTTGGTAATGACTAGGTCTAGGATATTGTTGCCCTGGTGGGGATGTGGATAAGTTGATCCAGGACATTGGAATTTATGAATTCCAGAAAACGCTGAGCGAAGGTGTTGGTACATGAGTAGTTTTCCCAGTTAATGGTGGAGTAGTTGAAATCGCCCAATATTAGGGTGTTTGGTTGAACCCTAATATTTTCCAGTATATCAAGAAAAGAGGAGTGGGAATCCTAGGGCATAGTGGGGATCTGTAGCAAGCTACAATTTGGATTGCAGTTTTGCCCAGAGTTAGTTGCACTTGGATAACCACGGCTGCATTATGCTGAGCAACTAGCCTGGAGGTGTGGATATCCTTAATGAATATGGACACACCTCTGCCTTTCGTGTTCCAGTCCAGGTTAGATGGCCAAAAAGTATGGGATGAGTTATAGCCTGGTAATGCAAGGGTGCTCTCTGGAGCCTTGAACCAGGTCTCAGTCACTGCACAGACATCGATATTCTCCATTTTAAGGAGTGCCTCGAGTTGGTGCATTTTGAGATTTAGACTTCTAGCATTGGGTAGCATTACCCTCAGTTTTTGCTTTCCTATTCCTGTTATGGTGGTGAATTTGTCATTTGAACCTTGCCTAAAAAAGGGAATATAGGGGCGGCAAGAGCCTTTGCCAGTATCTGGAATCCAAGGGGTGACAGGTGCAGGCCATCTCTGGCAAAGCATCTTGGTCTGTCGACCACGTCGTCCCAGGCAGACAGATACTGGATCCCCTTAGAATGGCACCAGAAGCTTAGCCAATTTTTGAAGTCAATCATTTTGTCCTTGTACTGCGGTATCATTCTGGGCGATGGCAGGATGCTACTCAGGGCTAGGGTCATACCTGCCTGACCTACAAGATCGGAGAGTTCTTCCATGTCTCTTTTCATGTAGTCCAGGGAGGTATGTCTCAGGTCATTCACACCGACATGGACAATCACAGAATCATATTTGTACTTGTTGTGGAGTGGCCTGAGTGCATGGGTTATGTAGCGGATCCTGGCACCCGACAGGCAGCTGACAGTGACCTTCTCCTTGTTTAGCCTAGTGAGTGGGACATCAGTGTACCTGACTACAGAGTCACCTATGACTAGTGTGTTTGGTACATTGTTTTGCCTTATGGACTGTGGTTGAGTGGCACACTGAGTCTGTGGGCTATGTGTCATTTGGGTTGTGTTGTTGGTGGGAGGTTGCTTGCGTTTCTGCTTTGGAGGTATCTCTTGCTTGAGCAGATTATTACTGAGAGCCTCCGCAAATGTTTTTGTGTTTCTATGTGTGGATTTTGGTGGTGAAGGTTTAGTGGGACTATGTGATGAGTGTGGTGTGGTGTAAGTGTTTACCTTCTCCTCTTGACTATCAAGTTCAGTCTTGGTTGGAGAGGGGTTTACCTCCAGTTTGGCTAGATAAGTGCATCTCTCACAGGTTGTAGTGTTGGGTGGTAGGAGGAGAGGGTTGTCTGTGTACATGAGGCAATTGATACATTGTCCCAAGATGCCCAGATTTATCAGATAGACAGGAAAGAACACTGGGAGCTGACCCTTGGACATGCCTGAATTAAAAAATATTTTCCTCTAGACAAGTGAGGAAAGTGAGTACAAGAGCTGTTTTTCTCTAAGCAAGTATGGAAAGTAAGTACCAAAACTGTTTTCCTCTAGGTAATGAGGAAGGGTGAGTGCTGTAGTAATTTGTAGTTTATTTAGTGCTTACAAGTTCTGAACAATGCTGAGCACGGATAAGCAAATTCAAGTGCTAAAACTAAGAATCTGTATCTGGATCTTGTTGTAGATAGGCTACCTAGTGCTTACCACTCCCACTGATAAGCTAGAAGGCTTCCCTCCAACACAGGAAGGCTTGGGGGCAAAGAAGCTTACAAACAGTCCTGTATATAGCAAATCTGTATCTGGGCTAAACTAGTTACAGGGAAGGTGGGAAGCAAGCGCAAATGCAGGCTTTTAAACCAGAAAGTTGAAAGAGATGGAAAAAGTGACCAAATGGCCAATAAACTACAATTTCTGGGCCAGAAACCAAACTTGTGGTAGATAGGCTACCTAGAGCTTACCACTCCCACTGATAAGCTAGAATGCTTCCCTCCAACACAGAAAGGCTTGGGGCAGAGAAGCTTACAAACAGTCCTGGATACAGCAAATCTGTATCTGGATTAGACTACTTACAGGAAAGGCAGAAAACAAGCTTGGAATTTATATATATATATATATATATATATATATATATGGTTCCCATTCAGAAGCCTGAAACATCATAAGCCTGAAAATCAAAGTCCTGAAACCAAAAGCCTGAAAATTCAGAATCCTGAAAACTCAAAATCCTGAAAGCCCAAAATCCTGAAAGACCAAAATCCTGAAACTCAAAATCCTGAAAACACAAAATAGACATACTGATGTCATTGTGGCTTTGCTATTGTTAGCCCTGTGATGTTAGGTCATGTGTTGGGGTCAGGTAAGTGTGTTGGTTTTATTTTAGGTTAGGCGGTTTAAGTGAGTTAGGGTTAGCAGGTTAGGCATGTATGCAATAGTGACAAATATTGGGGTTAGGGGGGTTTAAGTGAGTTAGGGTTAGGCTGGGTCAGGTGAGTGTGCGATAGTGACCGACCTTAGGGTTAGGGTTAGGGTCAGGGACAGTTGGTAGATATTAGTGTCTTTATAGTGACATATTAGCATTATTTGTGTTTTCAGGATTTTGAGTTTCAGGATTTTGGGCTTTCAGGATTTTGAGTTTTCAGGATTCTGAATTTTCAGGCTTTTGGTTTCAGGATTTTGATTTTCAGGCTTATGATGTTTCAGGCTTCTGAATGGGAACCATATATATATATATATATATATATATATATATTTTTTTTTTTTTTTTTTTTTTTAGTTAAGTGGGTTGGCGTTCTCAAAAAAGTTCTCTCTGTATTAGAAAGAATGAACTAATGACAGTAGCAGAAACACTTTAAATGCAGTACAAGCTAGCACACTTGAGTGTGTAGCAATATTAAGGCAAATACAGTTTAAATAAATGCAGATAAGTTAAAAATGACAACAACAAGTACAAAAATACTTGTAGATGGTAATTACTCACAAGAATTAATCAATGAATAGTAATATAATGTAACTGTATCCAGATCATTCTACATGTATACATGAGTGAATTTTCATAAAAAGTAATTTCTTGAAATTACAGAAATCTCGATAGAGTAACATTCCAAAGGCAGTTATCGTATTTAGTTTTTTCCTGCATGAGTTTAAAGAGTATGTTATTACTAATTCTCAAATTATTTTAAAGAAAACGTAAGTAAAATAAGGGGATAATAATTTGGAAATCATAAAATGGAAGGTAGCAGGACTATTTGCAGAGTTAAATATGATGCATCACACAGCATACATGACATTTTTGTGTCTGTGCATTGGGGACTCATTACTTAGGAGGTGTGAGACACTTTCAGTGCTTGCAGAATACAGGTTTATTTTAAAGTGACAGTATCTAGGGACTAATTCATTTATTAAAACAAATTTGATTGTTTTCTTGAAGAAAAGGGTATTAGCAATAAGTCTGGAAGTTGGCACATAGGGTTAAGGCTATGAATTTCAGTTCCTCTGGCACAGGATTTGATTTCCTTAGTACTCGTTTGCCTACTTTGTGATCTTGAGCAAGTTACTTAACCAGACATTACTTTCATTTTGTTTCTGAAAAGAAACTGGGTGTCCAGTGGGACTGCCTGTTTAGCAAATGGGTGTTATCAGAGCACAACACATTTTTATTGTTTAAATTTTATTAAAATTCTATTAATAGGAAATATTGTTATTTTATGTTTACATTTACCAGTTTTCTCAATATGCACCATATATGTATATATGATTTCTATAATATGCACAATATAAGTATATGTATATGATTTTTACAACATGAATGGGATGTGGACATGATTTTCATGCATACCTCTCAACTGTACAGATTTTCAAAGAATTTCCAGAATTTTTGTTTCATATTTTGGTCTATTTCTCATAAAATTGTAGTTTTCTATCAAATTATTGGCAAATCATTTAGGGTTGAAGTCAGAAAATAATGACAGACATCTGAGTTTCAGACTTCATTCCCTTCAGAAAATTAATGCCAATACAAAACCTCTTATTCTTTCAACTTTCTAAGTTTGTAAGAGCAATATTTAAAACAAAATGTCCCTATTTTGGGGCCTTTGTCCCCCCATTGTTTATGGCTTTATCCAGATTTATTGATCTAAGAGGTTGAGAGGTATGTTTTCATGATATGCAAAGCATAGGTATGTGGCTGAACAGCGTCATAGCTCACAGTAACATGCTGGTTAAAATGTGTTGTTACTACTTGGGAAAACAATTAGTAAGGGTTATTTAGTGAAATTCAGACTAGATTAGAGTTCAATGGGAAAATATCATGGAATATGCAATAAAAGAATACTGCAGATTTTATTAACGTCAGGAAAAAATGAGACAAAATGTAAGTCGTAGATTGGCTTGTGAAAGTATAGGGAGATCAGTGAATACATGCGAGGTAAATGCAAAATGGCTGTTATATGTAGCAGGATTCATGGAGGTCAAATCCTGACCTTTGTGTCATAAAGTGAAATAGGTATTTATGAAGTTAGCATGGGTAAATGAAAAATGTATTTATTCTCAATGAGAAAGGGGAGAATCTGTGAGATAAAAATATTGCACGATCATTTCAGGTAGTGAAGTGAGATTTAAAGATCATTTGGGTACACCTTAATAGTTGCACATTTATTATATGTCAAAGGAGCAGATGGCTCACTGTGGTATAGATAACCAATCTACTTCCAGTTTGGGCAGTATCATTTTTAAAAGGCTCAGCTGTTGTACTTATGATTCGAACATTGCTGTGCTTCATGTATAGGACATTAATAAAATAGTGAATAATAATAATAATAAAGTACCCATGCATATAAATGCATGGAGTAAGTGCTGCCATGGAAGCACTCCAGCCAGTAGGTGTGTTTCTAACTTAGTATTCATTTTTCCTGCACCTTATGCCTATCCTGCTGAGTTATTTCTCAGTGCAAATCTGAAGATAAAATGATCAGATGGTTACCTAAAGGAGCTTAGACTCAAATCTCTTATACCCACTTTCTTAAGTAGACAAAAGCAGTCAGAATGGATTTTCTTTAGCAGAATTATTTTTCACATTAACTGCGGTGGTGGTGCTGCGGTAGCGTTGTAGCACTGTCACCTCACAGTAAGGCGTTGTCCTGTTCGATTCTCAGCTAGAGCTTCTTCTGTGGGGAGACATGCGAATGGGCATTCTTCGCGTTGAAGGTTGTGCGTCAGGGCTGGCAACTTGGCACGTAAAAATCCACTGCCAATCATTAGCGGACCGGAGTTCCGCTGTGGTGACCCCTAACCAGGAAAAGCCGAAAGACACAACAACAACAACAACTGTCAAACTTAATTTTGGACCAAAGACTTCTTTGTACTCTGATAAATAGTTACAGCTGCTATCTGTTGCAAGTTAAATAAAACTCATACCCCTAGATTTAATAAAATCCATGTAGGCATAGTGTAGAGTCTACACAGAATGTTGCCATGTCCGAATATACGATTCCCTCTCAGCAGCATGCCATGCATATTAATTATGGTGCATTGCCAAGGGAGACTGGTGGAACATGGTTATTGAATCAGTGTAGGGAGTGTGGTGCTAACTGTGTCTGCAGATGAGTGACATACTCCCTGCATTGTCCAATTGTACTATATCAATGTAATTTCATTTTTTTTACATTTTTTAAAAAAACATGTTTGCGTGACGTGGTGTAGAGCACAGCAGTGCTAAGTGGTGCTGAGACACCAGACATCTAAAAATAGAAACCAGATGTATTTAATTATTTATGTAAAGGTCAAATTTAAGCATAGGTGAGCATGGCGCTGTGCAGTGCTCAGCACTGCTTAAAGGTAGCTCAGACGTATATGTAAGGGTATAGCAAAACTCCACATATCCATGTAGCTAAATGGGTAGAGTTATGGCTTCATGTGCAGTAGGTGCAGGGTGTGAATACATGGAAGTGCAAGTTAACATTTTTGTTCGAAATAGAAATTATGCAAATTATTTTGAAATACTGGCCTGCTGCACTCAGCTAAGCTCTGTAAGACATGCTAAGACCTACTAAGCACTGCATAAACAAAATAATGGCTGGTAATGTTTATGCACTGCTTGGCATTGCTTGGCTGGTTTGCATACTGCTAAGCACTGCCAAGCATTTGGTGTATTCCAGTTTTCACACTGCTTAACTCAGTTGTGCTGGTTTGAGCTGTGCTAAGCGACACGCTGCATTTTTAAATATTGTCTAATGGCATGTAAAGGTGGGAAAACAGGCTATATTAAGCCCAATAGGTGGGAATACAGCTAAATCCATTGGAGTTCTGTCTCTGAAGGATACAATGGCAGGTGTTGAAGAGGGTTCACGCTTTCAGGCACAGCAGTGAGGCATTCAGGAGTCCAGGGACATAGTCAGACTCCTTGTCAAAAACCATGAGGGGCGGCTGATGCAGGGAATTTACCAGGGCTCAGAGTGCAAGGCGGAGGCCTGAGACCAGCTGGCAAGGGACCTCACCAGTGCAACTGGTATCCCCCACACAGGAGAGCAGTGTCATCACCACCATGATGACCTGAAAAGATAGAAGGGGGCTCTCTTGGACACCCGGGTCCAAGAATTCCAGGCTGGGAATATTCCACATGTATATAAATACCATTACCTGTGTTTCACCAGTATCTAATCTGGAATGTTTTCTAAACTGGTATGCATAGTGGTGTGCTTCTCTTCCAACAGCTGCAGAGGAGAGGGCTTGCAACATCAAGGTACATGCTGGGGGCTTGGCAAGGTTGCACTGTGAGTGTGATGAGTACAGATGTATTTTGCTATCTATAGTCAAATAAGCAAGAAAAAGTAAAGCATTAACTTTGATTAGGTACCTACAAAGATTGTATTGCAATGAATGTGGACTTATACTTGTACTGCAAGAAGTGCATACTGCCAACTGTAGTGCCATAAGTAGGGAGGACTAAAGCATTAACTGTAATAAAGTACATGCAATAAAAGTTTGTAATGAAATAACTGTGGAATTACAGCTGTGTTGCAACACCTGCATAATGACAATTGCTGTGCAATAAAAACATGAAATTATACCAGGAACTGTTTGAAGGTTTCTCTAATAAAGTCTGTTGTGCAATGACTGTAGAACTAGGGTTGTTTTGCATGATATCAATTATTACAACTGTTCTGCAATAAAAACACAAAATAGTATCAGTACCTGCATGAATGTATGTCTAATAAAGTCTGTTGTGCAATAGGCTGTTTGACAAGAAATCAGTTATTAAAACTGTTCACCAATAAAAACATGAAATAGTATCAGTACCTGCATGAAGGTATGTCTAATAAAGTCTGTTGTGCAATAGGGCTGTTTTGCAAGAAATCAATTATTACAACTGTTCTGCAATAAAAACATGAAATAGTATCAGTACCTGCATGAAGGTATATCTAATAAAATCTGTTGTGCAATAGGGCTGTTTTGGAAGAAATCAATTATTACAACTGTTCTGCAATAAAAACACAAAATAATAGCAGTACCTGCATGAAGGTATATCTAATAAAGTCTGTTGTGCTATAAGTGTAGGTTCAGAGTTGTTTTGTAAGAAATGACTTATCACAACTGGTCTGCAACAACACATGGACCAGTAGCAATAACACCAAGGTAAATCGTGTACATCAGGATTGTCTTGTTTTCACCATTGCATGTCAGCTACAAGCATTCAGGCTGTGAGGTACGGTGCTGCAGTCAGGTATAACAGTGTACTAATTGTACACTGCAAATAATAACCCATAACTGGATATTGTTTGTTGACTTCACAGATATTTCAACACACTAACAATGTAATGTGTGCACCCGAATTTTATGTAGTAATGTATACTTTACCTAATATCTATGTCATGCTTGAATGTCATGCATGTGTGTTCAGCTATCACTGCAGTCAAGTATAAAACTATACCACTATTATCAGGCCATATTTTGGTGCTAGGTGAGCTCTAGACGGATATTAGTCGGAAGTCAGCAGTGACTCAGTAGCTCAGTTTGCTAAATGCTGTATATGAAGTACATTTTTGCCAAACACAGACCATGGTTCAAATCCAATGCTATGTAGATTTAAATATTACAGTATCAGTCACGTAATGTTTACAAATATTCTGTCCACAGGAACTACAGGTAAATGGGTGAGGTATCCCATATTATGAGTATGTTATTGTGTGTGCACATGTCACAGACTGTTACAGTCATTACCAGGAATGTGAAAATACAGCATAAAATACAGGAAATAAATGTAATAGCAATAAAATAAAATAAATAAAATGTGTATGCTCTGGTATGGCAGCATGCCTGGAGTGTGTGTTAAAGGTTGCTGCAGTCAATTAAAACATTTGATCAGATGTCTTCTACAATCACTGCTATGGGGTTCTATCCCCATACCTGCCAAGCAAAGTATGACAGTTTTTTACGGTCTGTACTGTACACATACATGTCTCTCAAGTGTCACACTGTCATGGAATGTAATTACCATTGTGTAATGCCTCTGTCACAGATGTATCATCAGCATGATTATGTAAATAGCAAAGTAACACTACATCAGCCCACAGTACACTTTGGTAGTTATATAGGTACATCTGATGTGCAAGTGTTCTGTGTAGATGTGTACCTGCAGTTGTTACTGCTTGGCCTATACTGTCCCATGCAGATATCTTAAGAGGTATGTACATGCTACAACAGTTATAGGGCATTTTTACACATAAATAAAGAACAGACCTGTACAGTGCATAGCAGTACTGTTATCAACTACATAGCCTATAATGGTATTAATGGACTGTATTTCTCTCTCTCCCAACCCCTTATCTTCAAATATTTATTATTGTTATGCATTGATTATGGTTTGCTATTAACATATGTTATTCCATAAACTTTATTTTGGGGCATGTGTTTTATTATTGCTATGTATTATAATGGTTGCATATTAATGAATTACCTATTCTGCTGGCTATATGCCATAACTGTTACTGGCATGATGTTAATATACTGACTGTTCTGTTATTCATTGTTGTGTTTCACATAATATGCATTGAAATGTAACGGGGTTATTTCCAATGTTCTGGCATGTTGTTCTTACTAATAATGGTTTTGTTCATAACTAACCTAAATGTATTGCTTCACCTCCATAACCATAGCACATCAGGGTAGGCCGGTTCCTGCTGATCCACCTACCCTACCTCAGCCAGCCATGGAACCGGGTCCCATCACATCTGGACCCATGCTGGTGGTGCCACCTCGGTGTCCCTGCACCACCTTCTGGTAGAACTGTCTCAGAGGACGGGGCCAGTCCCCCCCTCGGGAGTGGTGGCAGAGGGGCGGTAGTCACCTAGGATTGACTACCTGCCATGATGTGCAGGATTATTCATAGGAGCTATGACTGTTGCCTGTGCCAGATTGAGGGCAGACTGGACAACCTGGTGGAGCTGACTAGATCTGGCAACCAGCCTCCAGCACAGCCACCTTCGGGGCAGTGAAGGAGCAGTGTGGACTACCCATGGGTGGGGACCTCAGTCATTCTGCTGCCATCTGGAGGCACATGCACTTCAGATTCCATAACACCCTCCCCATCCAAGATGTTTACCCCCTCATGTGTCACACACTCCCCCTGTCTTCTGTCTTGTCTGTTTGTCTGTCTGCAATTGCATCCTCTCTTACCCAACTTACCTCCCCACACGTATCTATATCCCTTTCCCAATATTCCACTCTCTCCTTATAATAAATAAATAAATAAATAAATAAATAAATGGGCACCTGTCCCACAAAAAAAATATCACCACATACATAGCTCTCCATTTCACACAAGTGTTCCAGTAGACACAACTAGTTTGGTCCAATTGGCTTGGCAACACATTTATGTTGTCCTCATCCCTTTCTCTGGTGTTTAAGAGTCCAAATTCATCCACAAAATCTGTCAAACTGCACAGCAGTTGCTCTACAAGAAATGGAAAGCTATGGTTCTTCCCTACACCCATCCTGCACATCCTTACCTGTCTTTCACTATGTTTTCCCCCTGCTTGCCCCAATTTTACTACTGTCCTATAACCCCCTTTTTCTTTTCTAATTTTTTTAGGGCAGGTTTGCACAGAGCTAAGCAGAGTGACATGATGCACCGCACTGCACAAACCCGCTTAAATAAGCTTTAATGTGCCTTAATGATCCCATTTGTTTCTCACAGTGTTAGGAACGTGTATAAAAATCCTCCCTGCCATGTTTTGAACCCGGGCCCCTATCACCTAAGGCCTACTGCACTAACCCATTAGGCCACACAGATCTTAAATAAAGCAGCTGTTTCCAGCAATACATACTGATTGCCACTGACAGACTGAAATCAAACCTAATGTAACAAATGGGAGTGTACCTGGGACTCTGATGCAAAATACACCAGTAGACTGCCAAATAAATAATAATGGCAGTATGTGAAGCCTGGGATAGCAGGTAAACGTTCCCTTTTACCTGCAACATCTTCAAACACACCTGTTAAGGCATCTATGGCAGAGTATGTATATTCAAATGGGACCCCTGCTAAGGCGTCAATGGCAGAGTGCCTATATTCAACTGCAGCACTGACTCTGTTGCTCAGTCTGCTAAATGCCTTGCATACACAACATTTTGCCACACACAGTCCTGGGTTCAAATCCAGTGTGTTGCACTTCAATTACATTGTTGTGAATACACCAAGTAATAACTGAGTCATGCAATTTTAATCCCCATAGGTTACTGCTACTGAATTATCAGCTACCCAGTTTTGAGGGTTGCAGGCCTGCAGGTAGAGACACACTGTACATATTTGTATATCCTAACTATATGTCACCTACTACTCTGCTTTTAGCACTGTTACATAACAGATGTACCTTAAGCACATGCCTCAATTGGACTGTAATGGGTACCCTTACCCTGGCTCTGCTGTAACAACAGGGCTGACACAGCTGCCACAGTTGCACGTACAGGTTGCAGATCTCCAGAGTGTTCACACTCCCTCCCATTGTGTCCTAGGCTGCAGTAGTAGCTGCAGCCTGGACCATATATGACTGTATGTTAAGGTAGCTGCTAAAGAGCAACCATACCTCCTAACCCCCTATATCAAGGGATCTGAACACTACTATGCATAAAGGGGGGTAAAAGCCCAGAGATAGGTACATGTTTCATAGTTTGCCCCTACAAAGATAGTAAGTTGATAAAATAGCAGATACTGCATTACCATGCATATTCTGATGGGTATGAAGTGTGACACTGACATGTCTGTCTCCCCTTTCTGACCTCAGTCCACAATGTTTGTCAGTGACCTGCCAGATGAGCACACTGTCATGGGATACTGACCAAACATATGAGACAAAACTGTGGACATACTTCATACATTTCTACAGTGGACAGTATTTGTACTTACCCTCTGTGATGCTGTAGTCTCCACACCTCAGTAACATGCATCTCAAAAACTAAGAAAGGGGCCAAGGCCTACATGAAGGCCTTGTATATTGCACTGTGGTGCCATCTCATTGGTTAATGATAGAGCTGAACTGGTCTGGATACAATTAGCAATTCTAAGCCACAGATTGTTGCACATGCATTTACCTGTTAATGAGTATTACCTACAAAAGGCAAGCAACTGCTAATAGGAAACAGGTCTGTATGTGGTTTTACTCACACAGACAGTGTATGTGCAAAGCATTTGCAGAGGAATGCTTCAAAAAAAGAATACATCACTATACCAGGTATGTTCTACATTTCCCCATAAAACAGGATAAAGATGGGAGGATGGAGGTATGGGGAATAGGGATTAAAACAGTAGGCTTGTATTAGCTCTATGATAATGACATGTCAGTGATACTCTGTTGTCCAACACCTACAGGCATGCCTCTCAATTGTCCCTGCTTTGAATCACATCTCTGCTGTGTCCCTGTCCATCCCTCCTACAGTGGCTGGCTCTTGTAGTAAACATAGTGGATTACACTTAAGATATAGTGACACTAAGTAAGGGTGTACACTCCTGTAACATCAAACCATGTACTGTAATTCACCTCCTCTCAGTCTATCAATGTCACACATAAATAATACTAACATTGTAAAAGTGTCCCTGAATGTCCCTGATGTACTCTGGCTAAGTCCCTGTTCCATGGACAGTCTTCCCTGTCTGGCTGAGAGCTATGCCTAACATACCTCAAAACCTCATACAGTAAGAAATCAGGACAAAGCCATATTTAACAAGGGGATAAAGGCCCAAACTCAGTGACAGAGTATACATATTATCCATACAAAAGTAAGAATGTGATTAGATTAACAGATATTACTGTAGCATAAGTGTTGTCTGAGGAGTCTGACGGGTGACAGAGTCTGTGTCAGTTTTCTGACAGCAACCATCAATCAGCGGACAACCATTGGTCAGACATCCACAAGTTTGTGCAAGAAAGACCACATCTATGAGGCAAACATGGTGGCATTCTGCAGACATCTGCATAGGTATGATGCCTACAGGGAACATATACTACAGCAGGTTTGCATTGCTGTCTGTCATTGCAGCACACTGGTGTTTCTGTACTGTCCCCATATAGTTGTTGGAATAGCACACTGCTATTTGTCTGACACTGGCTTCATCACAAATTAGTGGGGGATTTACCCGTAGGGGGCACACCACAGTACACTGCAGTGATGGCTGTAGAGACATACAGCAGAATCTGTCACAGCACACAGGGGCATAACTTAGTATTGCTACTGTCTTGGTTATAGCCACACATGTAGTGTGTTGCCAAACTGTGTGGTATGACGTGTGAAGGAGCAGTGGATAGTGCAGGCCATTATGGGTGTGTATCATCTGTACATAATGGACATCCATGTATCTAGTCCTGTAATGTGTTCCCCTCTTATTGTCTTGCAGGAACAATGTACCGATGGAGAAATCCTCCATTTTTATCTGCAGAAAATGATGCTATACTGGATGCCCTCAGACTCAACCATCACATTCTGCTTTCAAGGGGTTGCCACAATCATGAACAGTGGGCAGCATTGTGGGCTGACCTTGTGAGGGCTGTTAATCATATTGGCCAACAGGACAGGACCTACAAGTAGGTTCAACACTGGGCCACAAACATGGTCAATGCCGCACGTCACAGGGCAGCTGCTCTTGCCAGGGATCATGCTGCCACCAGTGGAGGGCCTGCAACTGAACAACCACTCTTGGCCACAGTGAAATTCCTGGCAAACCTAGGATCAACCAACAGCTCCCAGACAATTATCATGCCATACATCCTGGAAGTGGGTGCCACAGCGTCCACATCAGAGGAACATCCAGGTAAACTTACTGTGTTCCCCAGTATAATACATTACCAGTCATTGTGGCAGGCTCTACAGACCAGTACATGGGTGTCAGGTCTATCTGTATTGAGGGGGAGGTTTGGCTTTTTCCCACAGTTGTGCACACATACTCAGAATGTCAGCAATATAGCCAGTATCACATTAGCTACTGTACATGTGGATTTATGCACATATTACCTTGTAACACTGCAACATTTGATGTTGCTGACAATAACTTTCCCTCACCTTTTCATAGGTCCATCAGGTGTGGATGGAGTTCATGGTCCTGCACCTGGTAAGTGTGATACTGTTGTTTTACAGATCATATATACCCAATAAATGTTAAGGGCTGCAATTTTGCATTATGCATAACTGTTGTGCTTAGCCAGAGTAGAATAACTGTATGTTCCATTTCAGAGCAGTTAACTACAGTGCATAGCCTAGGGAATGACAGGTGTGTATTTGTACACACATTAACATGTTTGCACTTATAATTATGAGCAACTACACAGCCTGCTATACATCAGGCAATTACTCCATGATGCTCATTCAAACACAATAAGGAGAAGGTACATACCTGTGGCAGTGCTACTACAACTAGAATATCATTATCAAGATAGGTGTACTGGGCTTTATGTGTAGCTCTGTCACATATACTGTCATATTGCATACCTCACAGGTGTATTGTACTGGCAACGTTGCCCGCATGTAGGTGACAGGCATGTTATACAGGGTCTGGGTTGTCTGTGTATGTTGTTGTGAGTTTGTCTGTTGTGCATGGGATCAGAGATGAGAAGATATGGTACATGCAATACAGTGGTAAATCTTTATCTGTATGAGTCTGTGTGGATTACCATACATAATAGTGCAGGTGGTAATGTACTGCTTTTGTCTTGCTTCTCACAGGTGAACAGGCGGGTTGGAGTCTGTCCCCCTCACAACCTGATGTCAGTGTCTCATCGGACTTTGTTGATGATGGTGGCCATAGTGAGGCACAGGTGGGGTTGTTGGTGGCTGAATCTGTCCCAGAGGTTGACATCCCTCTTCTTCTTCCATTGTCTCCACACACAGTCAGTATGCCCACGTATACCCTGTCACCAGAGGCCACAGATATTGGACAGTCAGAGTGTGGCAACATAGTACAGGACAGTGTGAGAACTATGGCATCAGTGAGTGCAGACACTGGCCATAGCCAGAGAGCTGGTGAGGTCCCACACAGGTAGATTGACAGGGGTGTTTAAAGGAGAACTGCTGCCCATCCATCTCCTGTTGCACTTGTCATATCGCGGGTCACTTGCCACATGTTTTGGGCTGTCATGGAGACACAGGCATGGGCTGAACGCACCACCAGATGGATGCTTAGGGTTATGGACGCAGCACTGTCTGACATCCGTGACTACCTCCTCCAGATTGGTGATGCCATGGAATGTTTCACTGATGTAGTGGACAGATGGTGGGCTGAGGCAGTGTCTGTATTTGAGCGCATGTTGTCTGTGCTGGAACATGTGGTTGGGATTGGGCATCAGGCAAGTGGACCTAGGCCAGCAACGCCATCTGCTAGGAGTCCACGTGGCCATGCACACTCACTTTCTCGTAGTGGTATTACCTGCAAAGCTACAGAGGGAAGTGTTCTGTCCACACCACAACGTGACAGACCATGGGCACATGGTCCGGGGTGGTCTCATGGGGGACATAGACTTGGCAGACAGCAGTCACCATCAGGTACTAGCACTGGATCTGACCTTAGGCATGGTGCTGCCTGTGCTACTCCTGGTGAAGCCAGTTCCCATGTTCATGGCCAGAGATGGTGAACTGTCCACTCTACCATGTACAGTCCACAGCTGTCCACCATAAACATGTGTAGGGCTAGCACTGGGTTTGGCTGTGTACATGCACACACTCCAGCACCACTGTCACATAGAGGTCACCTACAGACACACACATGGCACCTCTCCATGGCCCATGTAACCAGCACCCCTTCCTGAGTCACACACATGTTGTCAACTGTTTGGCACAGCCTAAGCCTCTGACACCCCCACACCACACCCTGTGTATGTGATGACCTGCATATATGTGTCCGATGCACAGGGTGACTTTATAACTTTACATGTGTTTGTGTAGTGCAGTAGTGTTATGCTATGGCAGTTATGGGCCATGACAGGTACTGCATGCTGGCATGTGTCAGGACTACACATCAAATGTTGTATATCTTTGTTGCCTGATGGTACACTGCTGGTAGTGTTAAAGAATGACAGGTGTGTCATGGAGCTGTGTATGTTTTTCTCCCAGGAGTCTGAGCAGTTCAACTATGGACACATGGTGGCAATGCAGCAGCACAGGATGGCAAGGCAGCACAGCAGAGATATGATGTCAGCAAGGTATGTCAATATATGTGCATGGCTCCCTAGGTGCATATGTGTAGAACAGTGTGTCAGGAACAGTCAGTGTCATCATGCTTTCATACCCTGTGACACACTCTACTACCCTTGATACATGTCCCCTGGGTGTTCTGCATGGATACCTGTAGATGGTGGCAGACATCAATTATGCTTATGCAGAGTAGGGCAATTTAGGGCCAGCTGCTAGTCACATGGCCATAAAATGCATAACCAATGCATAGGGATAGGCCACATGGGCATGTCTCGACTGTTGTAAGGGGACATATTTACACACACACACACACACACACACACACACACACACACACACACACACACACACACACACACACAAGTTAACGCTATGAGATTAGAACCCCTACATATCTACTATTACACACTATAGCTCACAGTACATATCACATGTGCCTACACTGTTTATGTGACATTGCACTGTCAGCCAGTGCTCTTAAGGTGGATGACATCAGCAGGCCTTGTAACACAGGTCAATGCTAAGGTGAGCAGCTAGTCAGTTGGCATAAAATGCATAACCATTACACAGAGATAGCCCAAATGGGCTTGTCTGAAGTACTGCATGGGATATATTTACACACACACACACACACACACACACACACACACACACACACACACACACACACACACACACTTTGGATGGTGTGAGATTAGAACCCCTACCGATTGAGTATTACAAAATATAGCTCGTAGTACTTATAGCTTGCACCACAGAGTTTACCTGTGTGATCATCAGCCAGTGCTCTTAAGGTGGATGACATCTGCAGGCCTTGTAGAGGAGGAATTTAGAGGCAAGCAGCCAATTACAGGGCCATAAAATGCATACCATTACATGGAGACAGCCTATATGGGCATGTCCACAGTGCTGTGAGGGGAGACATTGATACACACACAGGGCCGGAGGATGTGAAATTAGAACTCCTACCTAAGTATTACACACTACAGCTCACAGTACCTATCGCATGCACCACATGTTATGTCTGTTGTACATGTAGATGCAGGCACAGTACTTGTGGAGTATGCAAAATGGCCTTGTGATAGACAACATGTGTGGCCTGCAGAGTGATTCTGCTTGATTCTGTTATTCTATTTAGTGTCCTAGGAGTGGGATATCTTGTAATACCCTTGCTATGTGTGTACACTTACCAGTCTGGCCATATGTGGCTGTTTGCAGTTTGATAGGCAGACATGGTGCCAGAGACAATATGGCCTGTCCAAGGAATGCATTTCACCCATTGTACATTATACCACCTGCATACTTATGTCTGTCTGCAGGGTGACAGCCTGCAGGCTCAGGGATCTGAGGGTGAGTGGATTATGTAATGTTGAGGCCTTGGTCTGGTGCCATTGGACAGATGTTGTGATGTGTATGTGCAGATAACCCCAGCATTCAGGGGTATGTGGGAACATTTGTACATCCCCACCCATATCTATATCAATGTGTATAAAAGGGTTGATCCTTAAATGTAGTTGTGTGTGTCAGTAATGTAAATGTGTTATGTACAAGTATGTGGGGAGTCTATGTATCATTGTACTTTATATAGCTAAATATACATTTTGTTATCATATATATATATATATATATATATATATATATATATATATATATATATATTGCCACATACTGATACAGACACTAATCAAGAGTGAGGGGGATAGTGGGAGACAGAAATGTATACATAGCTGTATGTATGTACAGACATATTTCCACATTGCAGGTCTTTGGGCAGTAGAGGCAACAGACTTGGGCTCAAGTTAGCTAAGTGTAAGAGTATGCCTAGTGTGATTGTCATTACTTATGAGGTGACTCCAGGCCACAGCTATCTGTACTTCAGTCCAGGATTATTGTGTGCTGCAAGCTATTGGCTGCTGCACCTGTTACCAAAGTACTGCAGTTGCCTGATATTGTCCAAAGCATTCCCCGGCTGTTTGCTGACCTTAATATGTGACTCAAACTTCAGAAATGTAGAGAGTTTCACAGACTGTCCAGAGTCTTGCCAGATATTTTTGGGCCGTTTCACATAACGTTGTTTTATCGCAAATTAGTGGCAAATCATTGAAGACCGAAAGTCAATAAATAATGACAGAAGTTTGAGCTTCAGACTCCATGCAAAGCAGGAGAGTCATGGTAAAGCAGGACCTGCTATTCTATCAACAATCTACATTTGTAGGAGCAAATATTTAAAACCTGTCCCAAGTTGGCCTTGGTCCCACTTTTATTCACTTTATTTGGACAAGATTTCCTGCTGTAAGAGGTTGAGAAGTATGATGTGACTGGGGTACATGGTGAAATGGGTCTACTTCAATAGATTGAACTTTTACAAATTTGAACCACATATGGCCAAGATCATATGTTCAAACTTGTAAAAGTTTGAACACTGAATAAAAAAGTAAAAAAACTAAAAAAAGAAAAGTAAACGTTTGTAGCAGGGGGGCTACCCCCCACCCCCCACTTAAATATACCAACTCCGAGATCGCACTACATTGCGGAAAAGGGAAATCTTCCTGTTCCGCACTGTACGGAGATCTTCATTCAGTCCGATCAAACCTTTACAAGTTTGAACATATGGTTTGGCTATATGGGGTTCGAACTTGTAAACATTTGATCTACCGAAGGGGACCTGGTGAAACACCACACATAGGGTGTCACTCTGTATACCTCTCCCTGTGCATGTTTTTGCAGAATGTCCAGCATTTTGCCCCATATGTCTGCTGTGTTCCTCATACATTTGTGGTTTCCCAGTGCTATACTGTACATCACTGACACATTTAACAGATGGCCTTTACATCCTGCAGCTAATCTGACCTGTTGCAGCCTGCTGTTATACTAGCCACCTGCTAGGTTACTCAGAGCATGTATAATGTTTGTCTGTAGGTATGGCCCTTTGTGTCCCCATTCACTCTAGCTTTGTATAGCTTTCTTGCAGTAATAGATTGAGGGGTTATGACAGTCTGTGGGGCCACCATGTACCTTACATGCAAAAGATGTTGGATGCTGCCAAATTTGAACCATCAGCACCATCACCCATGCTACTGTCCCTGGCCCACTGAGCCACACAAGCCACCAGACAGAAATGTTTCCTCCCTCACACTATCAACAAGATAGAGGTATTTTCTAGTATGCTGGTATATCATTGCTGACACACTGTTACAGCAGTTGTATGGCAACACTGATGTGTTTGGGGTGGGGGACAACCAGCCTATGCTCTGCTGTGACTCCACTGTTTGGCATCTCCCCGGACTACTTTTATAGAGTTTCCAGCCATGTGGCCTAATGGCTATTATGGGGCACATTCTAGTGAACAGTGTGCCTGTTGTCCCAAGTGGCTGTTACATCTGTACAAGTAGCACGGTACCCCACTATAGATCTCTGCAAATAGCCCAGTAGCACACTATATATAGCCCACTATATTCCCTTGCATACATGTGGCAGATCCATGCATATACTACCATATTGTAGAACCCATTACAAGCGGTGTACAGGAGAGTGACTTACCTTGCAAATGCAGCAGTTGACAGACCTGTAGTTCAGGGCTGACTATGTCTGATGCACAAACGTCTACAGCCAATACATGGTGAGGTACAGGTTTTGTGGCCTGATTGGCATCATCTTTACTGATATGTACGCAAGTCAGACTACCGTGTCAGTCCTTAGGGCCCTAGGTTGTCAGTGCATGTGCTATGCATTGTCCCTTGGCCAAGGCCAGGGCACATTGGGCATGCTTACATCTGCCTACAGGGACAGCCTCAGGGTGTTCCTCCTCTGAGTTCCCCTGTGGGTGCGGCTGTAGTGACCTAGGCACTGGTGGGGGGCTGTGTATCCCCTCCCTTTGCTGATCTTGCCGCATCTGTTTCCGCAAGATCATATTGTGTAGCATGGCACATACTGTGAACATTTGTGCACATGTGACTGGAGAATACTGCAAGGTCCACCAGATATATCAAGGCACTGGAACTGTGACTTCAACAGACCAAACACACACTTTATGATGTTCCTGGTTTGTGCGTGTGCCTCATTATGGAATTCTTTGGTGGGTGTGTTTGCATTTCTGATGGGTGCCATCATCCACGGTTCCAGTGCACAGCCAGTATCCCCAAGTAAATGGCCATGTGGGATGTCCCCCTAGCAAACATCTGGTACAGCTGTGATGCATGCCAGACATGGGAGTCATGATAACTGCCAGGGCTGCCAGCACACCAATTCATGATAATGCCCTGAGCATTGCACATGACCTGGCAGTTGATGGAGTGATACCCCTTGCTGTTGGTGTAGATTCTACCCTCTTCCTGGGTGGTGCCTTGATGTTTACATGAGTGCAATCTATGGCACCCATTACCTCAGGGTAGTGTGCTACATGGTAGAAGAGTTGCATACTGCTGTACTGGGTGTGGGGAAAATAAATGTGCTCACTGGCATGTGGTAGTATGACATCCAGGAACTGGTGGAGTACCCTGGAAGCAGATGCCTGTGAGACCTCCATCATGTCCCCAGTTGATCTTTGGAAAGTACCTGCAGCTAGTATCCTAAGGACTACACGTACCTTTGTTTCCACTGGGATGGGTTCCCCTCTGTTGGCTCTGGATCTGAGCTGAGGGCAGTAAAGCTCACTGAGTTGTTGTAGTATGTCCCTGTCCACCCTGTAGCACTGTACAATCTCCAGCTCATGTAGCTCCTGGTAGTTTACCCTGCACCTGAACACTCTTCTCCTTCTCAGTCTAGGCCTATGGTCAGCATCAGCAGCAGCTGCATTGACCTCAACATCTAGCACATAGATATGTAGCAGACCTGCAGCAGCCCCTAGCATTCTATAGGTTAAAATTCCCAAGTCTGTACTCCAGTGGTGCAGAGTATGGGGTAAAATCAGATTGTAGGGTGTATGCATACTTTATAGTGCTCTGCTGTAGGTGTACTCTGTGTGATTGGCTAGCTATGATGCATTCAACCTGCCAAGTACATCATTAAGGGGTTTAATGGCCCTAGTTTAAGTGAAACAGGGCTTATCAGTAATTAATATATCACTGGCTTTCTCAGCCAATATTTTTTTTGACAGCCTTCCTTGCTGAGCACTGTGTTATGCCTTGCAAACCTGCGCCACAAAGATAAACAAAGCTCCGGAGTCAGTAGACACCCCCCCCCCATGGAGGGTCATGCTCAGCAAGACTGTCCACCGTGCAAACACGCTCAAACCCAGTGAAACACGTACCCCTAAGGTCAACAAAGCTTAGCAGTCATTAGACACCCCCCCTGCTAAGCAGGGAGGTGCACCATGCAAACAGGCACCACTGAGCTCCGATGAGCTTAAAAGTTTGCGGGCACTCGCCTTTTGATGTCAGCTATATCTTCTGTGGACACCAACACAGTTCTGTGCCTACATGGATGGGATCTGCAGACATAGATACCCGTTTGTGCTATTCAGTAACTCCAGCTCATTTGCATACAGATCCTTGCACAGTACCTGGTCTGTACACGGTTTCAGGCCCTGCCTCATTAGCAACTACAGCAGTCCAACATTGTATATACTCCACACGGGGTCCTGTAATACATTACTGTTACATACTCACAAATTCTGGTTGTTACAATATATATATTTTTTTTTCCATAACAGCATGTTGGCACACTGTGGAATACTGAGCAAACATACCCAGGATATTAAAAAAATCTATTTTACATTATTTTCCATACAGTTTTGGACACACCGTGGTTAGTTTTGCACTTATCTGTGTCCTCTATGCTATTTCTGCCACTGTCAGTACACTTTTACAGCCCCTGGTATCATTTTTACATCCTGTACATGGAATTTTTCTGTGTACATTATGGACACCAGCACATGACTGCCTATCTGCTTGCTGGATCACTCTACCTGCCTCATTTGCATGCATTTCACTTGCTTATGAGGTGATTTGTATGCCATGGACACTTCTGTGCTTGTGCACGCCCCTCAGCTCCCTTTACTGGATCACACATCTGCTTACTTCCATGTAAGCACTGTGCCACTATGCCTACATGGCAAATAAGTCTGTGTAGGCTTTATTAAATTCCCCCATAGTACTGCTTTATTATAAAAGAAAAGAATATTATGAAACAGTGTTTGCCTAAGAGAAGCAGTTAGATGATTTGTCCTCATCTTATTACAAGTTTTGTAATGAATACAGTGTTTTTAGTTAAAAGAAAAATTGCTCATGGATGAAATTATGGGAAAGCAGTACATTGTACAAGAATATGCACAGATATAACACCATTGACAGGTTCTGAATAATGATTGCATATCTCTGCTGTCAGTAAAGAATATGCATTATAATTAACATTAATTTTCCAGAATATCACCATCTTGGGCTAGTCTGTACTATGTTTCATGTACATAGAGTCTGTATTTTTGCCATATTAAAGTTAGATTTCACATGATTAGTGTTATGTGCAATCTCAGCTTGCTGTCATTCGGTTCTGAACAATAAATGTCTTGCTTTAAATTGCTATTGTTTCTCAGTGAGTTTATTAAAGAAGAACAATAATAAGAATCATCTTATCATACATCTAGTATATTTTATATGGTAACTGTAAGAGCTCTATACCTTGAAGTTCACATTATGTTCTAAGATGCTGCACTCTCAAATTCAGTATGCAGTCATGGCTTTGAATGTCCAGTATTATTATTTTCAGCATCATAATTGTGGTTCTTGGAATTTCAACAGGAGCCTATTGTTTGCTGTATTTTTTTTATCCATAAGTTTGTTTTTTAATTCTTTGTTGTTGCTGCTGGTATTTTTGTTTGGTTTTATTTATTTTGTTTTCTTTGTAATTTTGAATTTTTGTGTAACGTTCCTTGTTTTGTTTCTAAGTCGCTTTCTTTGATTTTTTCTTTTCTTTTTTGTCTTTTGTTGAATTTTTTATATGTTTTGAAGATTGTTGACTTAATTACTCTTACATTCATTTACTGGCTTAGTTCATGGGTTAATTTACCCTTTTCAGCCATGACCCATGTCTGATGAGACAATGAAATGTAATTCTGATAAACAGAATATATGAAAATAGAGATGCAAAGTGTTATTAACATCAACAAAGCAAACAGAATTAAAAAAGGTGAGGTAGTCTAAGACATGTATTTACAATGTATACAGTATATATACTGGGTTATATATAAAATGGGTTTATGAGTTGTGTGGTGTACAAAAGATTAAGTAGAAAGGTGTACTGGAATAGGTATTGTAAGGGCTGGTGCTAGGGAGGATTACCAAAGCAGTGGCTTTGCATTAACTCATGAAAGTAGCATTCTTTTATGCAGCACTTGAAAGAAGTAGTTGGAGAGTTTCTTATGTCTAGAGAGATATACATATATTCATACAGTATGAGCAAACTTATGGAAAGGTCTTTCAGTGCAGCTTAAGGTAATGGAGATTCTAAACAGAGTAATAAGCATTCTCATCAGTACTGCGTAGAAGGAAATGGTTAATGGTTGTAGATAGAAAGTGAACAAGTGGTGAGCAGAACTTTAAAAAACTGATATGAAATGTGATATAGAGGACATAGAATTGTTGACTTAAACTTGAAAAGCCATTTATTGGACATAGCCAGCATAAAAATTTCTCTCAAAGTTGAGAGAAAACAATCGTTTTTTAAGGAAAGTGTAATCTACTGAATCAAAGTCCTTTTGAGCTCTACAAAGAATGTCCTGTTAATAGACCATTATGATAGTTAGAAAAGGTAGTGTTTGCAGCTTGAAAGAGAACAGTAGACATACTGAGGCTAGGGTGGAAAACATGCTATCTAGGTGAAATTGTCAGTCTTGTATGAACTGAGTAATCTACCTATACAAGATATCCTCAAGGATCTTTGTGGTTGGAAAGAAAATTGCCATATGATAAAATTGATCAGGGTTGACTGAGCTACTACTTTTAGGGAATGGAATCTGTACTAGTGCTTGGGAGCTGTCTTAGCTGTCCATGATGTTGAGGGTTTATGCTATGTTGTACTTTTCTTTACTGTTTAAGTTTTTTCTTTATTGTATTTTGGCATTGTAGTGTATGAGGCTTACGTCTTATGAATATGTATGGAATGTTTCCCAATTACAGTCTAAGAGAATGTAGAGCTGTTTTTTTTTACTTTTTGTAAGATAATATTGTCAACATGTACATATATAATCAACCTACATCCTGTACATTTTATCATTTATACTTTTTGGTGTTTCAAGATAGGCTAAGCACAAACAAATATATGTAATATATATATAAACTGTACCTCAAATACCTGGTTAAAGGAACTAAGCCTTGCATGATAGATTCATGTCCCAATGTATCCCTCACCTTAGGAACAAACTTCCACTACATGACAAGCAGAGTAGTACTCATGGCACTTTCAATGTAAACTTAGATAATTGGACAGGCAGTCTCACCCCCAAATCTACCCTGCTTTGATATTGTTAAGGTTGGGCAAAATTTTTAAATCAGATTTTTGGTTAGCCTTTTAATGGTCTGCAGACTGATTGTCTGCTACTTAACTATGAACCAATGAACACACACACACACACACACACACACACACACACACACACACACACACACACACACACACACACACACGCGCGCACACACACACACACACACACACACACACACATATATATATATATATATATATATATATATATATATATACACACCACACATATATACACACACACACACACACACACATATATATATATATATATATTATATATATATATATATATAATGTGTGTGTAATATATATGTGTGTGTGTGTGTGTGTGTATACATGCATATGTGTGTATGTATCATTTCAAATCATGGAATGTTTACTGGTAAGATTGCCAGTTGGTGCATTTAGTCAATATATTGAGTGTTGTTATAGTAATTCTGTATTTTGTCAACTATAACACTGTGAATTCAATGTGGTTGACATTCTGTGACCGTCAAGTTAGTAGATATATATATATATATATATAGATATATATATATATATATATATATATATATATATATGTAATGGTGGTTTAAGAGGGAAAGCACATTAGGGATGTTGGGTTGTCACCTCAGTGTTACTACACAGTGGTTATATTACTGTTATGTTTACAGATGTCAGACATAGGCAGATGCTATCAGACAACAGTGTCATGGCAGATGGTTCCTGGTTTCTTCTTTGATGCTTTGCTGTAGATTTTATATTGGTCTTCGGCAGTGTCACTGATTGTAGAGTTTTGGTTTTGGGTGCTGTACGTCATTTTTTTGTAGTGGCTTCTTTCATTTGTGGGATCTCAGTGTTGCGTGTTTTAATGGACAGTGAGTTAAATATTTTTTTTGTTACTCAATCATTTATCTACATTCTTGGTACTTCATCAGTCATACTAAAATTCTTCTAAACACACCATGTATATGCTACTTATTAGAAACTTAAGGGGAAAGACTCACATATTGAAACTGCAAAACACACACACACTAATAGCCCCAAAACATCCTACACCATTTAAAACAATCCCCAAAATCTAAGGCAACACTTAGCTTTGATGAATAAATTAGCAATAAAAAAGTAAAGGAGGGATTATATCTGTTGTTCACTTTAGAGCAAAAAAAATAAATAAATAAAAAAATCACACACTGCACATACAAATAAACACACACAGCCCCACCAAGAAATATTACTTATTTAAACTGGGCCCCAGGCTTGTTTGCAAAGCACTAGTAGTAGTCATCAACACTTGTTTATGCAATCACTAGTGTGTGACAGGCTAGCTTTTCAAGGAAAAGACGGATTGTCGGTGAACTGGGGATTTTCCTTTTCCCATGTTGGTGCATGTGTGTGTGTGTGGGGTGGAGGTGCAGTGTTGCTTGCCCTCCTGTAAAAACACCTTTTATACATTTTTTTTCACTCTTGATTGCTGTTTGTACTTGGGAGGTTTTCGGTCATTTGTGATCCTATTTTCCTGAGATGTTACAAAAAAATTAAAAAAAAAAAACAATAATAAACACTGACCAGAACTAGCCAATTTGATGGCAACATCCAGCCAACTATTCCTACATCTAAACTCCTAAATTAACTAAGAAAACTTTAGAAATCTTAAAGCACCATTTAGATTGATACTAAAATATATCAGAAACATTAACTGACTCTATAAAACATTAAAAAATAAGAGAACTATAGCATAATACCACAAATGAGACATTCCAATCCCAGAACTGTATGCAAACTGACTAAAGCTGTATTTAGCTGAAGCTTAGGCAAGTAACGTAGCCCACTGTAGTCAATGAGACATGTTACTCTAATCTAAAAATCACAGAAAAAAGCAAATGAATATAACCCACTGTAACCTAAAAATATGCATAAAATGAATAAACAGAATATGTTGGTGCCTGGTTTGCATGAGAAAGGTGTGTTTTGTACTTCAGGTGCAAAATGACTGCATAGTCTATGGTGCATAGCTCATGAGTTCTACACACAAGATTAAATTTGTTTCCAGTCTATAGTACAAATCAGTTCATATAACACACATCAGAGCACTTCATATTATATGTATGCATATATATATAACCTTTCAGTATACATATGGACAGATAGATCACTCAATGGATAGACAGACATCAATGGCTTCATCTTTTTGCATTACCTGTGACAGTCTCAGCTGGACAAGGTGCTGCTGATGTATTTTGTGGTAAACATGGTGTACATGATTATTTTTCTGCTAATAAGGCTGTAGACTAACATTGTAGTTCAGATGTTATAATAATATTCTTGCTATGTTCCTCATTGGAACTGTGGCTTGATTATGTTTGGCATATCTATTGTATGAAAATCATTGAGTAATTAAACACCTCCAGTCTTCTCAGGTAAATTCTTAAAAAGTGACACTGGTTAGGACTTCCAGTCTAGTCTAGTGATCATGGTACATTGAATTTACCTGTCTCTCCTCCCCTTGCCCACAGGTTGTTTTACTCTTGCATAGAGGAGCATCATTTCTGTTCAAAAACAGAGAAGCAACAGATGCCGATTAATCACCTTTACTCAACCCCTTTTAGTGATTTTTATGCATGTAAAGAAAAATGCATGCAGAAATAACTTGTCTTTGGCAGTGATGGATCAGTGCAAACAGCAGAAGCTGAAAGCAAACCTTGATTTCTCCCACTGATTTTCTACAGAAGAATAGCTGAATTGAACAGTGGTTAACTAGTCTGTTTCAGCAGATAGTGCAGGAGCTGCATACAATAGATAATAACTGCCCAGTTATATGGACAAGCTGATGACAAAGATATCCAATATGGAACAGACGTGTCACAGCAAGAGGTTCTCCGGTTCAATTCTTGGCTAGGGTGCCTTTTGTGTGGAGTCTACATGTCCTCCCTGTGGTCACATGGGTTTCCTCTGGGTGCTCTGGTTTCCTCCCACATTCCAAAGACATGCAGTAGGTGGATTGGACACTCTAAATTGGCCCTAGGTGAGAGTCTGTGCAGAAATGAGTAGTGTGAATGAACAACCATGGCAGGGATAGCCACCTGGCAGTGTAAACCTTGGCTTGAGATGATTGTCACTGTTGAAGTGACACTCTGATCCCATGTGCAAAATGGGAAAAGGGGTTGAGGATGGATGGATGGATGGAGGGATGGATGGATAGATGTATGGATGGATGGCTAGATGGATGGATGGATGGATGGATTGTCAGCACAGCTGGACTGTCTTGGAGGAGTTGGAGGGGTTTTGGCAGATGTCACAGAGAAGATCAGCTGTGACAGTAAGTGAAGAGTAGACAAATAGACATGGAAGCTCAGGCAGAAGTAAGAACCTTCATGTCACTGGTATCCCTACGAATGTGGAGGGGGACCAACTGCCTCATTTTTTTTTCTTTTGTGAATAAGCTTGCTGAAGGGACTTATATTCCATTATATGACAAAAAAGCACTGCAATCATGATGTATATTTATGCCACAGACCCTCAGAGATAAATTCCCTCAGGTCATATAGTATTAAAAAAGGATTATTTCATCAATGTCACAATCTGGGAAGACTGTAAAAATGAATTACTTATATATGTTATGTAAACATAGCTTTTCAGCCAAAACATGAAGGAAAAAAAAAACTATCCTTTTTGCCATGTATTAGATTATGCAGACAACATAATTCACTCAGTTAAAGGTGTTTTTCCTACGGGCCCAATTACATTTAGTCTTTTGAGGAGGCTAAGATGGAAATTAACCAGTTTTTATCTATGAAATCTATGCTATGATCCGAGACATCTGGTTTTGGCATATGGCAGGAGCAGTTTTTGCATTCTGGTGACCACGCTGAGGAGCTGAAAGCACAGCCCTAGCTAGTGCTCTGCAATAGGATCAATCCCATGAAGGCGAAACCTGCTTTTGGTGACAGGTTAATGTGATTCAAAGTGGAAATGTGTTTCCTTTTACCAAGCTGGTAAACATAGCTGTTTTTGACGCTGGCTATGCTTTAGTGAGCTCCATGGCCTTAATTATTGTATTTGGTAACTCTAGTGGACTTCTTGTAGTATAAAGTGCACTGTGAAGTGGCTGAATTGACTGTGCAGGACCTGAAGGCTAAATACAGTGGATGACTGCTACTTGATAGCAAAGATACCTCCAGAAGTTAGGATAGAATCTGAAAGCAAATTCTTTTTATTTAGTGTTATAACTGTTTTTATATCTATCTTAAAAGACTTTGTTTTGTGCAGTTTTTTATAATAATACTTGAAGGATTTCTTCTCTAACCCCCACAGAGGTATAAATACATGGAAAATAATCTTTTCATTTGTTGAACTATGCATTCATTTCATATGATAATAAGATCTGTTGTTCCATAAGGGGTTGGAAAACAGTGATGTTGCTTTAAATATCATAGTTGAAGAAGAGAGGTTAAATGCTGACATGTTAGATGATGTGTATATTATTGAAATGGATCTCAGCATGAGGGCTGGTGGTAGGGCTATGAGTGGAGATATTGATCATCTAAACAGGAATTCTTCACATTTTCCATGCTGGCTTGTTTTCCTCAACCAGTGGTACAGATCTTTGGTGCCAGCCTTAATAGGAGCAATGTGCCTATTACATGGAGGTTATATCAAATTGTGCAGAATTTTTCAAATACTTTTGGGATTCTTGCTGGTTTATCATTTAAATCAATTTAGTATTTTGGGGGTGGGCAGACAAGAAGGTTACCATTTTGTTTAATGTTACATTAGAATTCAAGGTTGAGGTAGGGGATGAAAATTTTAACATGTAATGCAAACGGAATAGTGTATCCCATTAAATGCAAAATATTGATGGTATATTTGAAGATTCTCCAACATGGCACAATTTTCTTACAAAAGATACACTTTAATGATAATGAACAAAGGCTATTGGGTAAATCTGGCTACAGAATTTTAAGCTTTTTGTTCATATTAAGGTGGTAGAAGGTGAGGGGTGATAACACTGAAAAACAAAAGGTTTTCCTTTTGAGATTATTAAAGCATAATCTAATACTCAAAGGAGATTTACAATGTGTAAAGGTATGCTGGCAAGGTCATTGATAACCATGGTTAATGTATTCATCCCCCCCATGAGTAGTGTTTCTTCCTTAGCTCAAATGTTAATAACCTGGATTTATCATCTAGAAGAGGTGGACATATGGAAGGGAGACCGGAACCTCATTACTTTGATGGAAGAGATAAAAGATAGCTTTTGTGCAGTGTTGTTTCCCAGAAGAGATATATATCTGGTTAAGTTTCTTAGGATGAGAGGTCAGATGCCCAAGAGGCAGTTCATGGAAAGTTAAGGATGTACATGCATCAATCATCTAATCATGGGTCTTTTGCAAGATTAGAAAAGTTTGTTGTTTCACAAGAACATCTTTATTTGTTGAAAGCTCTGGACTACTTTTCAGTGTTCTTGTCATATCACTCCCTGCTGTTTTCCTGTGGGCAGAGAACAGGATATTTTATCTTAATTGGAAGATTAATACATTTCTTTGCAAGTGGCCTGACTTTTTAAAGAGGTTGGTGGATTTTGTTGCTGGACAGGTATCTATAATGTCATTTAAAGAGGAGCACATACGTGAATACTGGGAAATGTTTAAAGGCATGCTTCACATATTCTTTATGGATTACATGTGATCCCACCTGAGTATCTCAGGGGCTAGGCTCAGGGTGATGCAGACTAATAGTTAAACATGGAAGTCAATAGGCTTGAGGGCATGATCCTTGATATAAGGCATTCTATGATCTATAAAAAGGAAGTTATTAATCTGCTAGACTATGACACTGAGCAAGTTAAGTTGGCTTTACATTTGACATCTTTGATGGTCCCCCTGAAAATATGAAATTTCCTCCTGTTAGGCTCTGCTCACAGTAAGCAGAATGCTGTATATTTTTGATCAGAAGTATGGGAGTGGGTAAACTTACTGCTTACCTAGGTAAAATATTGGAGACTTCCCATTAGTATTAAGCAGTTCTTCATTGTGAGTCCCCACAGAGCTAGGTGATAACAGAATAATTGCTGATTATCTGGCTGATTTATTATTACTTTGCCTGGAACAAGATCAGACAATTTCACTAATCGCTGAGGTTTTTGAAGTGGAATCTGAAATGGTAGTTTTGAGTATGTAAAAAGACAAGATCCCAGGACCTGATAGGATTCCTTTTGAAATGTATTTAATGTCAAAATATTTTTGTGTTTCTTTTTCCTCCTGAAACTCTTCAGTGTGGCACATTGAATGGCAAAATCCCCACATCCTTGAAAAGAGGCTACAATCCTAGTAGTTTAAAACCAGGTAAATACCCTAACCCTAGATTACCCAAGTCATATCACCTCATATTGGTCTTGAACCATTATTACAAATTATTTGCTTCAACATTGATGAAATGATGGAATAATATGTTCCCTTTGTTAGTGCATTTTGATTAAACTGAATGTTATAGAGATAGAACCACCACAGACAATATTGTTAAAACATCAAGGGTAATAGAATGAGTTGAGAGTTCTGGACAACAGCTGATCCTTCTCAGCTTTGATTCTGAAAAAGCATACAGCAGAGTCAAATGGAGCTTTCTCACAGCTTTACTGCCATGAGTTGGGCTTTACCCAGCTGTTTTAGTGTCTAGATAAAGGGTTAGAGGCTAGGGTGAAGATAAGTTCAAAGCTCTCACAACCTATTACCATAATTAGAGGTACATGCCAAGTTTGTCCTCTTTCCCCACTGATTATATATTGGACCACTGGCAGAAGCCTTGCAGAAGGTAGCATTTGAAGGCATTACTGTCAGTGGGGAGAAATGTAAATAATCTCTATATGCAAATGAGTTATTACTATAGTTCAGCAGCCCAGAAAAAGACATATCAATGGTTGTTAAAGTAATGGAGCATTTGGGTAAGTTTGCAGGTTATAATATAAACTTAGGGAAGAAATATATGCTTTGTATTAACTATCATCCTACCAATTATAGCTTAGCTCATTTTCTTTTTTATATCAAATGGTATGAGTTTAAATATTTAGGAATAAAATCTGCCCCCCCCCCATACTCAAAATTATTGATTTAATGAATAGAGTGGTAGTGTCTTAAACTAATGAGTTTCTTGGCCATTGAAAGCCAATAATTCTTGATATATATTAGCATACCAAAGCTCTCCAGTGATCTATTCAGCATCAGGTGCTCCCTTGTTTATACCAGCTAACTTCCTTTGAAATTTGAAGAACCATTCTTTCTGCTTTCTTTGGGAAGATGAGAAGGCTGGGATCTCTTGGGGAATGTTGACTTACACTCTGTTTCTCTCCCCCAAGAAGGGAAGCTCTTGTATGAAAGCTGTATTTATACTCCTAGGGAAAATTTGGCCAAAGCATCATGAAACTTGTACATCCACCTGAGCTACCCTCAGTTCAAGCAGATAAGATCTCAGTTTAATGTCTCATCTGAAGGATAACACACTCAAGAGTACAGAACCTCTTTTATGCTGTACTGTGGTCTCAGCAGTTGATCTACCCAGTGTGGGAATAGAAGCCATAGCCTTCTGCACTAAAGGTGAGTGGGCTACCTGTTGCACCACTGATGCTTCATTAATAGGAGATTGGGAAACAGACTTGGCTCTGTTTTCTTTGTCTCCATCTCTAGAGCTGAATAGACCCCAGCTACAGAGAGAGATAGGCACCTTGTAAGCATGATCTATGATTTTGGAGTATTTGCATAAGGATACAACCTTCATATCTAAAAAACAGTTTATTGCTAATTTTAGGCATTCTGAGTTAGACCTGTCCTGGTATGGGGTACTTAAAAATAAGGACAGACCTTTGAAATGTGTTACAATAGAGTATTTACTTAAGAAATGAGTAGCACCCTCAAGGAAGCTGTTACAGGGGATATACCCTATGCTAAGTGAAAACAATATGAGTCTATTCAATAAATACAGTTCAGGTTAGGAAAAGAACCGATCTTGTCAAATAACTCAGCAGCATTGAGCTACACTGATGGAACTAACTAAATATGCCACAAAATCTCAAAGGTATGGACTCATGGGATGGAAATGCCTCTTTAAGTTTTTTATACACCCACCACACTGACTCAAACTTTTCCTAAAGCTTCCCTTTGTTGTTGGAGGTGTGATGATGAGGTTTGGGTGACTAGTTCCATGTCTTTTGGGCATACTCCAACTAGATAGTTTTAAAATGAGCCTTCATAAATTTATTTACAAGATATAGAATAAAAGGATTAAGGTAACCAAGGAGTTTTATTTGTGACATTGTGTAATAATAATATGCACTCATCCAGTCAGGAGTTTTTGTGGCAAACTCTTTTATTACTAGTTACAAAAGCTGTTACAGAAAATAGAAAATCACTAAGAATTATGTTATTGATTCAGTTAAACAATTGATGAATTAATTACTCAACTTGGAAAAGGTAACAGGTACTGAGAGGCAAAAATGTAGAATTCTAGCTAAGTGTGGTCCTTGGATAGCAGTTATGGCTAATAGTGTGAATTAGAGTGGTCTGTCCGACTGTGTGTTGTTCTTTTAGCATCTTAATGTTAACTTATTTTTTCCCTTTCATGAGCATGGCATGTTCTTATTTCTTGATGAGTAACTTGGTGTCTTGGCTAGGAATAAACTAAAGTGGCTTTTATGTCTTTTTAAAGACTGTTTTGAGGTTAATTGTACTGGATTCTTAGTTATTACTATGTTTTATTCATACTCCTTTGTACTATTTTTATGGCTGTAAATATGTTTACACCATGGTGTTGAATGTCTTCTCCACCCAGCTTACTCATGTGTTCTAACCCTAACCATAACCTTGATGTTGCCCCTAACCGTAACCCAAATCATTACCTTATGAAAATCCCTTTCCCTAACACTACTACTTCACAAGAACCACACACTCCTACTTCACATACAACAGCTCACACACACAAAACACTATATCTGTGCCCTTATATAACCCCTGTTTTAACCCTACTCCAGAAACACATATACACTTTCTGATTCCTCACAGGCACACACACACACCACTAAATCTGTCACTTTCCCTAAACATTAACTCAAACCCTGATCCACAAACACTTTCACATACACTTTCACCCCAATATCAAATCTTTTTTTATATCCAAAATTGTCAGCATTATAAGAAACCTAACAGAGAGGTGTGGTCAAGATTGTGAGCAGTTAACAACACTCTTTTTTTAGCTCTGCTTCATTTTAATCTGACAGAATCTTTACTAAAAAATATGAAATAGAATGTTTCAAAACTTGATGGATTTATAGTTGAACATCTGCTGAAAGATTTACTACAAACATATCCAGTTTGAAACTCTTTTAATTGCTTTTTCCTGTCAAGAAAACTAGAAATAACTAATTGTCTCAGAATTAGCCACTCTAAGCATAGTGTACAGGACAGTACTATGAAGAAAGACATGCAGGCTGTATATATATATATATATATATATATATATATATATATATATATATATATATATATTGTACTAACATCAGTGAGTTATCTGTAAAGACAGATGAATTAGAAACCAAAATGGACAATTGTAAAGAGGAATGTAAAAAAAAAGAAGTTGAAGTGCGGAGTGAATCTCTTAAACAACAATCATCACAAATCTTGAGTATATAAGAGGCAATGTGGGATTTTGATGGAAGATTACTTGAATATGAGAATAACACTGATTTTTTTCTGAAACAAAACAACTTATTCTGGGAAAAAATAGAAGACATAGTGAAAAGATCTAACATCAGGATTTATAGGATTTCTGAAAAAGAAGAGGGAGACAGTAAGATTCAATTCCTTAATACCTGGCTGCCTAAAACTTTGAAACTGCCTGAAGCTTTTTTCTTTGGCATCACTTTCTAACTCATCTTAAAAAAAAAAAAAAAAAACCCACCTTCACCAAGATCAGTGATCTTAAGATTTTTCTCAAGTCATGATAAGGATTTATTCTTAAAAGCTGCAAGGACTAATTATCCACTTAAAAATGAAAGAAAATACTATAAGATTTGACAATGACTATTCAACATTAGTGATGTTAAAGAAAAAAGCATGTGTGCCACTTGTTAAAAGCTTAAAGAAAAAGTATAAAAGCACAATTCTTGTTTCCAGCAAAAATAAGTATTCAACTTCCAGAAGGAAAGAAGCTTTTTAACACCTTGGAAGATGCAATGGACTTTGTACAGAAAAATAAAATCCTAGAAAAAAACAGAAGAAATGGACTGGAATCTTATCAACTTCTTTGAAGAGAAATGCAACAAGGGATGGTTGCTTAATAAAAGACAAAAACAGTAAAAAACTGAAGGACAAGTGAAAATCAATATATTTCATGGTTATGAATTCTTATTAATTTAAAGAAGTGTTTGAACACTTATGAACAGGTGATGAATATTACTTTTGACAAGGTAAATCATTTGTTTATTTATTTATTTCCCTACTTCAAAATGGTTGCTAGTTCCCTTTTTAAATGAGTTTGATTCTTTTAGCTATATGTGGAATTAAAGCCACTAATTTTCATTTAGAATTTAAAAGGTTAAGCTATTCATTTTATTAAAAGTTAGTCATTATTATGATGAAACATATGCTAGGTGGCACACTTTCTGATACCCCCTCTAGTGTTGAATTTATTATTATGTCAAAAATTGTTTGCAGCAGTGAATTGCATAGTATAAAGCTGAGAACTTCTAATATTACACATTCATGCTTAAACTAAGACTTTCTTGAAAAATACTAATTGTTCTTGATATGTATAACTTTAATGTATTGATCAGCTGTGGACCTATGTAAATAGTTATTTGTTTGTTTTATAATTGATTTGTTTAGCTTTTGTTTTAAAACCAAATAAAAAAATAAAAAAAGAAGAAACCTAACTCACTGTGATCATAAGCACAAACCCAAAAGAATAGAAACAGATAATGTTTCTTCTTCCAACAATCTATTGCCACAGCAAAAACTATGTTAATATAGACATACACATGCACGAGTAAACTCTGTTGATGAAATGCACATTCAACACACACACACACATCTTACACACACACACACACACACACACACATATATATATATATATATATATATATATATATATATATATATATATATATATGCACCCTTCCAATAGAACAAGGTGGTATAGGAGTACTTGATTTGAAGGGAAATTTTAGAGATACACAGTTAAGTCTGATATACATAGCATGAGCATAAAGTTATAATTCAAAGTGGAACTGGATGATGAAGCAGTGGGGAAATTCATGAAATAAAGAGAGAGTGGGATTTTGGATGCAAATCTTTAAGGAGAATAACAGCAGCCATGCAGAATATCCTAAGAACATAAGAATGTAGAAAGGTGATTTTGCTGATAAGGATGACTGCAATTAGGGGTACAGAGAATAGGCAAGGGGGGAGCTGGAATTTGCTGGAGAAAACTGGCAAGGGAACCAAGGTATTGGGAGAAAATGACTCGAGAAGGAAAGGGAATAGAATGGGAGCAGGCCAAGAAGAGACTTGGACTGCAAGCTAGAGATAGCCTTCCCTTTAGGTTCAGCATTTTATAGTTACATGCTATGATACTGACCAGCAGGGCCTTAATAAGCCTTTATAAGCCTAGCCATGTCCCTGTGTGTCATGGGAATTTATTAGAAGGAGGTATGTTAGTAAATTGCTAGAGGCTATGTGGGAGACATGCTAGTTTGGACATTACTGTCTGCTTCTGTCTATTAGAGACATGGGGTCCAGACCCGGGGTGAATTTCACATTTCTCATCCATTGGTCAAGTACACACTTAAATATGGTTAGGGATGGACTCTGCTGCATATGGATGGGGAGCCTGTTCCAGGGCATGGAGATCCTCTGAGACACTTATCTGTCGCCCCAACGTGTCTTATTTATGTCAGCTTTGCTCAGCAAGCAAAATTTAAATCCTTGGATCTAGTGGTTCTGATGTTGTTTGTTTTGTGGATGTGCAAAAGGTCCATCAGAGCTGGATCAAAGGAAGCCTTGTATGCCAGGCATAGATAGCCTCTCAGTAAACTGTAAGCGACAAAGTATAGAGACAGGGCTTTAAGGCGGTATGTACAGGACAATGTGCTTATACCATGGATTCTGCTTGTAAGGAACCTTTGTGGGCATTCTAACTGTTGCATATGTCTGGTCAGGTACATGACAAAGTGGCATTATACTTAATGATGGGCCTAATAAGGGCCAAATAAAGTGGCACCATGACTTCTTTGGACCTGGACACCATGCCCTTACATACAAGTTGGGTGACATAGAATGATTTTCTTACTACCTTGGCCACATGTTAGTCAAAGGCCAAATTACTGTATACATATATTCCCAGATCCTTTACTACTAGGTCATCTCACAGGGGTGTCTTATCAATGAAGTAATTAGCTTGGGTGGCAGTTTCTCGAAAAGGTACTATAATGTATTTCTTGACATTGAGTTTTAGTCTGTGACTTTAGCACCAGTTATTTGTCTGTGTTAAACCCTCTTGTAAGATGTTTGTTTCATGGGGGAGGCTATTATAGCTCCCAATTTGCAGTCATCTGTGAACTTGGTCAGCCAAAGTCCCTTGACATTAGCCTATTAAGCCAGAGAAGTATAGGCCAAATAGGAGTGGTTTCAACATGGAGGCACTCAGGTGACTGGTGTCTTGGTGGAGATGGTTTCATCAGTCCTGACTTCCTGGCTCCTGTCTATGAACCAGCTGCCAGTCCAGTGAGATATGTAGGGCATTATGCCCACTTTGGTGACTTTGTTAACTGTACCCTAGTGGGATATTATAGTGAACATTTTAGACAGGTTCAGGGAAGTGATAAGCACTGTTTTCCTCTCATCCATTACCTTGGTGACCTTCCCAAAGAAGTCCACTAGGTTTAGTAGGCATGACCTTCCTTTGACAAAGCCAAACTGGGTTGGGTCCATTGTCTGAAGGTTGCTTATGTCTTTGTTGATCACTTCCTTTGTAATTCATTCCATAGCTTTGCATATTAGACTAGTCAGACTAATGGGTAAGTAGTTTCTGGGGTAAGTTGATGGTCCACCCTTGTGAAGTGGAATAACTGTTGCATTCCTCCATTCTCACAGTTCAAAGCCTGTTTTGAGGCTGTAATCAAAAAGTGACTCAAGTGGTCCTGACAGGTTATATTTCAAGCTATTTAGGCATCTTGGGATATTGTTGGGACCCACTGAAGCTGTGTTTTTGGCCTTGGTGAACACAGCCAGGACCTGCTCCCTGTTAATAGTCAGGGGAGATTATGCTAGTAGGTATTTCATGGGACAAGGCAGCAGGTGAGTGGGGAGTGAAATTTGAGCTGAATTTGTCAGCCAGCACTGATGTGTGATACCTTTGAGGGTTTAGACATAGCTGTAGAAGACCTTGTGATTGTCTTGAGCCTGTGAGGCTATCTTGACCTTGTAATTGGCCTTGTTGGACTTAATTATCCCACTTATTTTCCTATTTAGTTTAATTGAAGAGCCCCTGCATTATGGGAGTTGCTCTTCCAGATTTTTAGCCATGACTTTTTTCTTTTTTATATACCCTATTAAGTTTAGAATTCCACCAGTGTGGTTTGTTTTTAGAGTTTGTTTTGGCTTACTTCTGCTATTTACAGTAGCCTCTAAACAGCCATTTAGAACATTGCACAGTGTCTCTGTGAACAATTCCATATAGGTTGCTGTGAATTTGGGGTTGGAAGAAGCACTGAATTTTGACATACTATCACTTAATAGGATGTAGTTTGCTTTGGAATAGTTCTTAACTGTCAAAGGGTTTTCTGGGCTTACTGAGTTGATTTTTATTTCAAAGGAGACAGCTTTGTGGTCCGACTCTACCAGTGAGGATGTGACACTGGTGCTGGGTGGGAGATGTAACACTCTCCCATATTGGTGAGTACCAGGTCCAGAATGTTTGAACATCTATTGGGTGTGGATACTACATGGTGAAGGGTATTTGTGTTGAAGTCCAGAAATCATTGTGCCTGCGAGTATGAGGCAGTGTGTCTTTCACAGTTTATAGAGTAGTAGTTAAAGTCTCCCATGAATAGGGCATTTGGCTTAAATGTAAGTGTTGCCAGTAGGTTTAGATATGAGCTATGGGATTCTAGGGACAAAAAGGGTGACTTATAGTTTGCTAGGGTATGGTATTAGACTTTGTCTCTGGTGATTGGAACTTGGATAAATTCCAGGGGATCATCCTGTTTAACCAGCGTGGAGTTATGTTTGTTGCTAGTGTAGATTGAGATACTTACACTTTTTGACCCTATCTGTGCAGCTGATGGTCTATATGTGAGAAAGTTACTGAAGCCTTTTACTACCAGAGTACTTTCTGTGGATTTAAACAATGCCTTGGTAATGGCACAGATGTCTATATTTTCCAGAGTGAGGAGAACTTGTAGGGTGTGGAGTTTCTTATTTAGGCTCCTAGCCTTGAGCAGTGGCATCTTTAGGTTTCTTTGGATTTTATTTGCTATGACTATAGGTTTGTCAATTTGGCAGTGTTTAAAAAAGGCTCTAAGGGGTGAATAAAGTTTTAGCCAATAATCGGAACAGAAGCCTATGGAAGACAGGTTCAGACCATCCTTTGTAAAGCAGTGTGGTTTCCTAACCATGTCCTCCCATGCTGACAAATATGAATCCCTCTGAGAAAGCACCAGAAACTAAGCTGACTATTGAAGTCAATCATCTTTTGTTCATATTGTGGCATCATCCTTGGTGAAGGTAGAATGCTGCTCAATGCAAGGCACATACCTAACTGAGACACTTTTTCAGAGAAATCAGCAATGTCGCTCTTCATATGGTCCAGGGAAGTATGTCTCAGGTCATTAATACCCATATGGGCTTTGATAGAATCATACTGGTACCTGTGGTGTAGTGACTTTAGTGTGTCCATAACTTTGTGGATCCTCGCTTCAGATAAGCAACTAACCAGTATCTTCTCTTTCTTCAGTCTCACGAGTGGGACATCTGTGTGTCATACAGTGGATTCCCCAGTGACAAGAGTCCTTGGTAATGTTTTGTTTTGCCTTATGGGCTTTACTGTTGGTGCTAAACTGGATGTTGCTGTATATGTGGAGTTTAGCATTGCTTTGTGTGAGTACTTTAGAGACTGTGGAGGACAGGCATTACCATTTATAGGCTTAGGTGGTCTATTAAGGGTTGATGCCAGATTATAGATAAAGAATAAGAGACAGGGCAATCCTAAGTGAAAGAACTGCTCTGATAGCATTTTTAGTAGAATGTAGAAAAGAGGCTGCTGTTAAAATGGTATAATTAGTAGGGCATATAAAATATTGCACTATAACTATAGGAATCAATCAGAGGAGGTTAGGAAAGACTGAGGACAGAGATTGGTTAAAAAATCCACAACAAAATAATGGGAGGACATATGTATGACTCCCAAATATGCAACAAAGTCTGGAAGACTTAGGATTTTTGCTTGGAAGTATTTGCAAAGGTATTTTATTCCCCAAGCAGACTCCAAAGATTATTTTTCTCAGGTAGATGACAAATGTTGGTGGTGTAATACAGAAGAAAGAGATAACTGGGAATATGATTTGGGAGTGTAATGAGTTGGCAGACTTTAAAGATTTCCTACAGAGTACTCTGTCAGAAATATTGGATGAGCAAATAGGTATAACTAAGGCTTTTATTTTTTGAGCTGAGATACAGGATTAAATTGCCTAGATATAGTAAGGCCTTGTTAAATTTAATTCTGATGGCTGCCAAAAAAGCAATTTCTAGAAAACGGCAATCAAAGTCTGAATCGATCGTATTTGAAGTATTCAATATTGTATCAGAGATAAAAGAACTTGAAGCGAGATCCTTAAAAAGGGAAGGGGCAAATCACATGGAAATCTGGGGGCAATACATGTAGAATATTGTTTTAGGACAGGAGATATTTAAGGGAACACAGGAACTGATCAATTTATGTGGTTTTTGTAGCTGGGAACATGTTAATATAGTTTGTTTTATAAAAATGTATGTTTGCCTATGTTGTAAGTGATAATTCAATCAAGGCATTAAAATATATACATATTGGAGTTTGGTTTAAGAGGTAATTGTCATTTAACACATTAACAAGTCCCACTAGTTGTTAGACGATTCCTCAGTTTTGCTAGAAATCCGTTAGTGTTAGATATAGTCATAACATTTGAAACATAATTTTCTTTTTTTCCTATTGCTGTCTGATGTCAGATTTGGTATATTTAAAGTCATGGTGGTGTGAGAGATACATCTCCCAATGTGTGGAGTGCAGGGAGGCTGGCAAATTCCTTGCCAGAAATGCTGCTTTATAATTATTTGCCTCTGTAGACTGATAGTTCAATATAGATCATATAGTAAGTCCAGAAAGACAAAGAAGGCAGGACATATGTGAAAACACCAGTATATTTTGTAATCCACAAGCCAAAATATTAGCACAGTTTGCTTTGATGCTTCAAAAATGCTTTAAATGCTTCTCAATAACAGAGTTCAGCCTAATGGGAGCAGCCGAAAGAAGAAGAAGAAGTCTACACAACCCATCAAGGAAGCTGGCTGTCTTTTAACACAAGGAATGTCCAAGGTCACAGGCCTCTCCCAGGTCCAACTTTCAGTTAATTGAAATAGGGACATCCACAGGATTAATTCACAGGTACCCATACTGGACTCACTCAACACTTCAAGAGCAGAGGCTGGGCTGGGATGAAAGTGGCAACCACTTCTTCACCTTCTTCTTCTTTCGGTTGTTCCCATTAGGGGTCGCCACAGCAGATCAACTGTTTCCATTTCTTCCTGTCCACTGCATCTTGCTCTGTTACACCAACCACCTGCATGTCCTCTTTCACCACATCCCTCCTCAGCACATGTCCAAACCAATGTAATCTTGCCTCTCTGGCTTTGTCTCCAAACCTTCCAACTTGGGCTGACTCTCTAATATACTTATTCCTAATCCTGTCCATCCTCATCACACCCAGTGCAAATCTTAACATCTTCAACTCTGCCACGTCAAGCTCTGACTCCTGCCTTTTTGTCAATGCCACTGTCTCCAACCCATATAACATAGCTGGTCTCACTACCCTCTTGTAGACCTTCCCTTTCACTCTTACTGGTACCCGTCTGTCACAAATCACTCCTGACACTCTTCTCCACCCACTCCCATCCTGCCTGTACTCTCTTCTTCACCTCTCTTCCACACTCACCATTACTCTGAACTGTTGATCCCAAGTACTTAAACTCATCCACGTTCAACACCTCTACTCCCTGCATCCTCACCATTCCTCTATCCTCCCTCTCATTCACACACATATATTCTGTCTTAGTCCTGCTGACCTTCATTCCTCTTCTCTCTAGAGCATATCTCCACCTCTCCAGGGTCTCCTCCACCTGTTTCTTACTCTCACTACAGATCACAATGTCATCTGCAAACATCATAGTCCACAGGGACTCCTGTCTGAACTCGTCTGTCAACATGTCCATCACCATTGCAAATAGGAAAGGGCTCAGAGCTGATCCTTGATGTAATCCCACCTCCAGCTTAAAAGCATCCATCACTCCCACCGCAGACCTCACCACTGTCACACTATCCTCGTACATATCATGTACCACTCTTATATACTTCTCTGACACTCCCGACTTCCTCATACTATACCACAACTCCTCTCTAGGCACCCTGTCATATGCTTTCTCTAAATCCACAAAGACACAATGCAACTCCTTATGACCTTCTCTGTACTTCTCCATCAACACTCTCAGAGCAAACATTGCATCTGTAGTGCTCTTTCCTGGCATGAAACCATATTGCTGATCACTAATCATCACCTCCCTTCTTAACCTAGCTTCCACTACTCTTTCCCATAACTTCATGCTGTGACTGATCAGTTTAATCCCTCTGTAGTTACTACAGCTCTGCACATCACCCTTATTCTTAAAAATCGGTACCAAAACACTTTTTCTCCATTCCTAAGGCATCCTCTCACTTTCTAAGATTTCATTAAACAATCTAGTTAAAAACTCCACTGCCATTTCACCTAGACACCTCCATGCTTCCACAGGTATGTCATCTGGACCAGCAGCCTTTCTGTTCATCATCCTCTTCATAGCTCTCCTTACTTCCTCCTTGCTAATCCACTGCACTTCATGATTCACTATCCACATATCATCCAACCTTCTCTCCCTCTCATTCTCTTCATTCATCAACCCCTCAAAGTACTCTTTCCATCTGCTCAACACACTCTCCTCGCTTGTGAGTATGTTTCCCTCATTATCCTTTATCACCCTTACCTGCTGTACATCTTTACTAGCTCGGTCCCTCTGTCTAGCCAGTCGGTACAGGTCCTTTTCTCCCTCCTTAGTGTCCAACCTTTTATACAACTCTTCATACGCCTTATCCTTAGCCTTCACCACCTCTCTCTTTGCCATGCACCTCATCTCCTTATACTCTTGTCTACTTTCTTCATCTCTTTGACAATCCCACTTCTTCTTCGCCAACCTCTTTCTCTGTATACTCTCCTGTACTTCTTCATTCCACCAGCAGGTCTCCTTGTCCTCCTTCCTCTTTCCAGATGTCACACCAAGCACCTTTCTAGCCATCTCTCTTACTAGCTCAGCTGTAGTTACCCAGCTATTCGGTAACTCTTCACTGCCACCCAGTGCCTGTCTTAACTCTTCCCTGAACATCACCTCACAATTACCCTTTTTCAATTTCCACCATTTGATCATTGGTGCTGCCCTTACACTCATCCTCCTCTTCTTGATCACCAATGTCATCCTACAAACCACCATCCTATGCTGTCTAACTACACTTTTCCCTGCCACCACTTTACAGTCTCCAATCTCCTTCAGACTGGCCCTTCTACATAAGATATAATCCACCTGTGCATCTTCCTCCACTCTTGTATGTCACCCTAAGCTCCTCCCTCTTGTTAAAATACATATTCATCACAGCCATATCCATCCCTTTCGCAAAATCCACTACCATCTGACCTTCTGCATTCCTTTGCTTAACACCATACCTACCATCACTTCCTCATCCCCTCTGTTCCCTTCCCCAACATGCCCATTGAAATCTGCTCCAATCACCAGTCTCTCACCCTTGGGTACAGTCATTACCACTTCATCCAACTCACTCCAAAATTTTTCTTTCTCATCCATCGTACACCCAACTTGTGAGCATATGCACTAACAACATTCATCATTACACCATCAATTTCCAGCTTCATAAACATCACTCTATCCGACACTCTATTCACCTCCAAAACACTCTAAGCATACTGTTCCTTTAGGATAATGCCTACGCCATTTCTCCTCCCATCCACACCATGATAAAACAATTTGAAACAGCCTCCGATACACCTAGCCTTGCTCCCCTTCCATCTGGTCTCTTGCACACACAATATACCAACCTTGGCAGCCACTGTAGTTGTAAATTGTAGCAATCAACATATCATGATCAGACTGCATTGCATTACCAGCATTCAGAAACGAATGCTGGTTATTGCGTTTGTGATCAGAACGGAAGTGCTTCAGTGCTTTATTCTGACACAAACTGTAGGATCTACTTGCTACATTTCTTTTGCTTCTCACCATAAAGTTTAGTGGGGGCACCAAATCAAGGGCTGGCACCAGGCAGAAGAATAACTAGTTACTCCTCTATTCATGGGGTGCAGGCCCTGCCTAACCCATTAGAATTTTTATTTATTAAGCTCCCCTGCCCACCTTAGTAATGGGTGCTAACCCTAATCCTGCACCTTACCTTAAAAAAAAAAAAAAAAAAACTTCCCATAACACTGTCACTATTCAGGCAAACTTGAAGCTAGTGTTACGGCTGGCTTTAGTCTGACGATTAGGAAAGGAAATATTTTTTTCTTTCTCAATGTTTTGTAGGTTTGATTTTAGGGCTTTCAGTATTATGTACTTTCAAACTTCTTTATGCCGTTATTTTTACATTTGACATTAAGTACGTTCAGTCATGCATAATACAATCGCGACAGCATAAATGGAACCTTCAGTATTTTATCCATCAGGCTCTAAAAAGGTAGCTGGGGCTCCATGTACAGCCAAATGGTAACATAATTTATGCTGGAAGCTATTACCAGTGGTTTACAAAGCTGTTTTTTGGAAATGAGAGAACGTGATATCTGTCAGTATCCTGTTTTTGGAAATGAAAGAAATTGATATCTGTCAGTATCCATACATCAAGTCAAATTTCATCAAGTGTGTAATCTTGCCTAAGTTCTCTAGCAGCCCATCAATTCTGGGCATAGAATAGCTAAGAAACTTTGAAACTTTGGGGTTAGCACTACTATGGCTCTTCAGGCATCCCTAATTTAAGTATTTTTTAAACTTTTTTCTGTTACTGACTCTTTGTGTGACTCTGGTAGTCTGTAAGGTCTCAGTCTAACTTATTTTCAAGTGTCATCTCTATGTTATTTTGTATCTGTTTAGTTCTCCTAGACATTTACAAAAACACACCTTCATGTTTTAAAATAAATTCTCTTACTTCCTGCTTTTGTACTTTTTACAGGGAGTCTTCTAAATGTACTTCAGGTAGAGACTCCTTTGTCGCTCCTCTAAGAAATTCAGCTTACACGCTCTCTGCAGAATTCTTTATTTATTTTCATTGTTTTCCACACATAAATGAGTACTGAAATAGACTATCATGGATTATAAAAGCTGTTTTTCCCTTTGGGGGAGAGGTTGATGATGAATGGCTGCAGGTATCCCTTCATCAAGTCTACGTTTGTCAATATTTGGAATCTCCATGGTTCACTGTCAACGCCTCGTTTTTGGCAGTTTCTTAAATACATTGCATAATCTGTTATTTCATAAGGTTTAGGGAACAGCATTGTTTAGACTGCTCTATTCACTTTCTGATTTTTTTATTGTGCCTAATTTGAGCATTTTATTAACTTCTTTTCTTAAAATTTGTTTCTGTGACACTAGTACTCTTTAAGGTCTTAGTATAACATTCTCTTTGGGTGTTGTCTCTGTATCATGTTCTATTAGCTTCATTCCCCAAATATTTCTGAAGATGATCTTTTTCTTAATTAAATCTCTATCACTTATTGCTTTTGTATGTTTAACAAGGATTCCTCTAACTGTACATCAGGTAGAGGCTCCCTGTTCTCTCTGGTAGAGATATCAGCTTGCATACTCCCTGCAGAATTGTATAACCCTTCCATGACGTCAACATATTAATGTGATATGTTTGCTCTCTCTGTCCGTTTCTCTTTCTTGGCAACCTAATCTTATAGTTAACTGTATTTATTCTTCCCAATATCTGAAAAAGCTGCTGCCATTTGACAAGAAATCTGATTTTTGTGGAAGGCAATAACACTAGTCAGGCATTTTTATTATAAACTCATTCTAGTTCCTGAGTTGCCTGCATGTGCTCCTTTGCCATGGGCATTACCAACTTTAATCTGTCCTGCAAATTAACATAGTGTACTTTCACACTTTTACATAGTTTGTTTTCCTCTTTCCAAGTTTCTGTTGCAATGCCACGTGGACTTCTCAGATATTTACCATGCAGACGTTCAAATGGGATAAACCCATTTGAAGCTTGTAGTGTCCCTCTGATTGGAAACATTTAATAGGATAACAACTGGTCTCAGTTTTTACCAACTGTATTAATAATGTTCATCAGCATGTATTTCATGTTTTGATAAACCTACCTACTAATGCATGAGTCTAATGATGGCAGACTGATATTTAAACAGTTTAAAGCACTGACATAACTGATGCAATGACCTTCCCTAGGGATGCACAATCTGAAGAATAACAGTACCAGTTCCCTGGCAATATTTTTGGCATTTTCTTTAAATTGTGGCATTGATTCTGGAAATTTGGTAGCAGGGTCCATTATGACTGGTATGCACTGATACCTATTGCTGAATTTTACTAATGGCCCTACAACATCCATTGCAATATGTCCATATAGCTTCATGATCAAGTGGCTTTTATTTCCAGAATAAGGTACAGTTTCTACATTCTTGGCAAGATGCATAAAAGTTTTCTCTCTTTCATCATGACTGGCCTGTAAAATCTAGATAATACAATTATCTCAGTTTGGTTCATCTCCACATATGGGATAACATCATTACTAGTGACCTACATGGTTATGGCCCTAGTAAGTGATGCAGACATATTTTTCTGTTTCTTTATTTACTTTATATAAGAGGTCATCTTTTAACTGAAATAAAAGTAAGGAGTAATGGGAGTATGTTATTCACTATCTTCCCCTGCTTCATTTCTTAAGTTCTCTCTTAATCCACTTAAGTATCATCTTCTCACTGCACCTTTCTAAACATGTGGCTTTACTTATAAGTCCACTGCATCAGGATTACTTTGGTAACCTCTCTCAAAGTGGAATGTCTAGTATCTTCCCCAAGAAATATTGGCATTGCACTTTCCTTACTGCCTCCTCCTACAAAAGGTAGTTATAAATATAAATCACTCCCTAGTTTACTTTACTGGACATCAGCACAAGCCCCTTGAGTGCTCCCTTTGACATTTATAAATAGGTTCATAGATATATACTGGGTTAGCTGCCCTTGCAGGCCATTTTAAGTGTAGCTAATTTCTAGTCAAAGGTGAGAATCAAATTCCATATCGTGTGTCTGTGAAGTAAACTCTTTAATCATCATGCCAACCACCAACCCAAGACCTGAAGAGCAGAGGCACCGGAAGCTGTTGAAGGCTGCGGGGGTGGGTGGCAGGTGAAAGGGGCACTTAGTAATCTAATCAGTAACCTCCCCCCAATCCTTGGCATATTTATACATAATGTCTGAATGTAGCTATATTTACCCTAAGGATACAGAACTCTTTCCCCTTCAGCTTTCAGTGGATACTAAACCATGTCAGGTATATTATACAAACACACCTACTCTCTTGCTTTCTGTTAATCTGTAAACATCCCACACTATCACATTAAAGATTACCCAGTGTGAGTTCACTAAACATTGACTACCTTAGTACAGCGAATATACTGAGCCTTGTGACAGAACACTTTTACCCATAACAAAATTATTATTTTCTTAGCAAATATATAGTTGAGTTAGAACTGTGAACTGGTATACCCAAATGAGTTTTTGCCCATTTTGAATACTGGATTTCCAATGCCAGATGACACAAGGCATGAAATCAAATTGCTTCTACAGTATCTCATAGAAAACAAAGAAAAAAAGAATCTCAGTACTGATGTCATGTTCAAAGGAACATTCATTCTTTTTCTATTATGGAGAGAAAAACACATTTTTAATTTTCTTTCAGTTTTTCCGTTCTCGCTCTTTATTCTCTTTCATTTCCTTTGCCTTTCCTTCCTTCCTTCTCCAGCTCTGCCTTTTTCTTTAATGCACTGAACAATACTATTTAAACATTTTGAAAGACAAAAATTAAGATAGACAAAAATGAACACTTAGTTATTTAGAAAGATCTAATGACTACACTTCATCTTTAAGGCTGGCAATCCCACTTAATCTTTATACCACATTACCAAAACTGTCTCCAAATTAAACTTCATAAAATAGATGAAAGGCAGTAGGTAAAAAGAAGTAGACCTCATAGTAGACAGCAAAATGAAAGTGGAAAACAGAAATTTTAACCTTTCCCATTTGTACTAGTACCTGCTTATTTTACCAGTATAATGTTCTTTGTTAACTTGTACCTATTTGTAATCTACTTCACTACCAGTATAACTCAGTTAATTTCTGTTTGCTCTCTACCCAGGCTAAGCCTGAAATTGGCCAAATCTTGATCAGTGCTCAAGCCTAATAAACATACTTAAATAAATTAAATAAATAAATGTACAAACTTAAATATATCTGCAAAGGTTAATTTTCCTTTCGAAGAAATTATACAGAATGAAAATTATGCAAAGGCTATCCAGACTGGCAACTGCCCTTCATTTTTTAACCATTACCAATAAAATGCACTTTTTATATTAAGCTAAACTACTGTGACACTGAACATATGCATAAACACTGGCAGCATGAGGACACAAGACAGTAGTACAAAGTTTTACTTACTGCTTTGAAACTAATATGTAGTCTTAACAGTATCTAAACACACTTTCAATGCGATATGGTGCGGTGGACCATGGTTTATGCAAAAATGCAGTTGTCCCTCCAAATCTAATACTCAGTGCTACAAAGTCAAGGGAGCACGTTCAGCAACCAGCATGGGAAAGGACAATCAAACAAGGGAATGACCTTAATATACCAGCGGAAGTCTTGTTTTTTTTTTTGTTTTGTTTTTTGAACCAGGCAATGCGGGAGGACAAGCAAGCAATCATGCAGCTGTGAATATGGAACAGAAGGTTGCTTGTTTGCCATCTCACATCGCTGTTCATGGTTGACTGGCTGTAAAAAAAAAAAAAAAAAAAAGTTTTCAGCTGCTTCTATCTTTTGAGCCGTGGCTTTTTTTTAATAAGATGATCTGCTTAGGATGCAAAAGTGGAGTGTGCCCCTCTCTCTATGGTTCCGGCACCCATCATAGGTTCATAGGTTCATAGGTAGGTACTAGGCTATCTGCCCGAAGACATTTATAAGCCTAGCCAGAATGTGCTGGCTTTCGCTGCCCTCTTAGATTAGTTCCCTGTGCCTCTGTAAAGCAGAGCCACTGAAGTGATCCCTGGGGTAAACTTCCTGTTTCCCATCCACTTGTCAAGGTTTCTCTTGAAGAATGTTAGTGAGAAGCTCTGCCTAATATAGATTGGAATCTAGTTCCAAAGCATGGGAAGTCTCTGGGACAGGAATCTATCCCGCCAGCACGTCCTATTTATTGTTGTGATGAGGTTTAGATCCCTAGAGTGTGTGGCTCGAGGGGATAAGGTTTTCTTTAGGTGGAGCATGTCCATCATTTCTGGGTTGGACATGGCCTTGTATGTCAGGCAGAGATCACCTCTGACAAGGTGGTATGCAACCGAGTACAGATGGAGTTTCTTCAGTCAAGCTGCATAGAGCATCTGTTTGAGGCCGGTGATCCTTTTGGTGAGGTACTTCTGTGGTCTTTCCAGCTGTTGCAGGTGTCTTGTAAGGTACATCCCAAATGGGGCGTTGTACTCTATGATGGGTCTGAAGAGTGATTAGTAGAGTTGCACAATGACCTCTTTTGATCTGGATGCGGATCTTTTTGTGATTAGGTGGGCCATGTAGAAGGATTTTCTAACCACTTTGGCAATGTGATTATCAAAGGAGAGATTACTATCTACTTGGGTCCCCAGATCCCTTATTACGTCTTCCGTATTTAGGGAACTGCCACCTATGTGGTAGTTTGTGGGCACTCTGTTTTCTCCAAAGGGTGGTGACTATGCACTTTTTGGCATTTAGCTTGAGGCCATGATGTTGACACCAGGTATCCATCTCAGTGAGACCCTTTTGGCGGATGTCTGTGTCAGCCGGAAAGTCAGTTATGGCCCCTAGATTGCAGTTGTCTGCGAACTTAATGAGAAGTTTAATGAGGATTAAACCTGCACAATGACTGTGAGGGAAATATCTTAACCATTAGGCAGCACCAAGCACAAGTAATTCATGTAGTTTGCTCCTCCTCTAAGGTAATTTGAATGGATATCACCCTCTTACTTCATTTTCTTTCTTTATGTTGTCCTTTCACTACAATGGATATCCTTGAATAAAATTATTGATCAGTTTTACATTTTTCTTAGTTTACATGTAATGTTACTTAGAGTCTATCTTGAAATGCAGTCTCTGATTTGCACTAGCAAAAATAGGATCAGAACTCAGCATTTCAATGCTTATCTCACTACTAGCTCTCAGTTTGTTCTGATAGGTCTCACTGAAGTAGCTTTTTTTCTGTTTGTTGCAGTTTACTTGCTGCTTTTTGTTTCATAGAAGAAGGAACATTTCTTACCACAGTTTTAGTTGTGACAGTAGACTATTAATTTTTAAATATTATGTCATTAACTAATAAGAATTTTACTAAAGCTGCTAGCCTATCAGATTTATTGGCATCACTGCAATACTCATTTTCATATATTGCTAGACAAAGCTCTTTAAAACTTGTCTACTGGTAAGTTCAATGTCATGAAATAGCACTTAAATGTCACTAAATAAATCTCCTGGTCATGCTCCCTGGGTAGTTTCTTTAGAGGCAGTAAAGTTTTGGGATTGGCAGACATGTTTGCCAGTATAATTAGCTCTTGTTGTAGTTGCACTAACCTTTGGTCAGTCCCTATCTGTGACTTCACAGTTTTGCTCTGTGATTCCTCTATGGCTGTCATAATGGTTAAGGTCTTTTTGCCTCTAATACACAAGATGCATGGTTTGATTTTGACCTCAGGCCAATGTCTGTGTGGTGTTGGCATGTTGTCCCCATGTCTCTGTGTGGTTCTGCTCCTGTCCTCAAATTCACCCAAGAATAGAGTTGTGGGCAGTAGCACAGACTTTAGATGGTGCCTTTCAGGAGAAGAGTTTTATAGACCAACTGCTTTGGACACCAACTGTGGTATCCAGTAGTGAGAACACAAATCACAAACTGCATACTGTGTCTGGGCTAGCCACTGAGTGGTGTAAAGGTTGGCTAATGTCACCAAGAATGGGCATGGGTATTTACTAGTGATAAGGGAGTTTAGGACCCGACCATACTGAACTACACCAGGGACCCATGCTAATGGTGGCAGGGATCTACATGTCCCTGTAGGCTAGTATGTGCCTGCCATAAAACCCAGTAGCCCTGGGTCAATAAGATAATGGTTGTTTAATGTCCAGTTGCCCTGCTTGAGTTACCTGGGATAGTTCTGATGAGCGATAGTAGGATGTAAAACTAATCAACCTGCCAAAAGAAAAATTGCTACACTTAATATAAGTTCACTGACAGGATATAGACTAGAAATAGATGACATGATGGTAGAGAGAAGGCTGGACATCCTCTGTGTCCAGGAAACAAGATAGAAGGGCAGTGCAGCAAACCCACTGGCTTGGGATCCAGAGTCTACTACTCAGGGGGGAGGACAGACTACAAATGATGTGAGAACTCTGGTGAAGGAGAAAGTTCATAAAACAGTAAGGGATGTCATCAGAATTAGTGACAGTATCATGCCAATCAGACTCCAGTGGAAGGATGGGGCAGTATTTGTAATTTCAGCCTATATCTCACTGCAGGGATGTGATAGCACCAAAGAGAGTGCAGTCAGGCTAGAGTTTCAGGACCTACTAGACAAAACAGGACAACATGAGTTGGTATTGATTGTGAGAGACCTGAATGCACATAACATGACAGACAGAATAGATTCACATGAGTGGAGAAACAGGAATAAGCAAGGAATGGCCATTCTAGACTTCTGTGTGCCAAATGGCTTGATAGTGGCTGAAAGAACTGATATGATTCTAGATACTGGTATGAACTGGAAACAACTGGAAGAAAGACTGGAATGAATGTCTTTATCTGTTAAGTACCCAGGACTGTGTTGAACAGGTGCCAGCCTCTCCTTTATGGGCCAATTTTTCTTGTACATTTTACAATAAAGTCTGCAAACAGTGTAGTTCAGTTAAAAATGCTTTATTATATAAAGTGGAGGTAAATGTCAACAATATCAGAATACTGTCTCCAATAACAGTGCTGATAAACTGAAATAGTCATTATATTTTTCATATTAATTTTCTCCTGAGCAGTATAATTAATATTCTGGAATGCTGGATATCTGGCCTGACGTCTGTACTCATACTCAAGAGGCTGTATTGCAATGATCTTCTGCATATCACTCCAAATGAGTTAACCTAAATAACTGTGTCTGAAGTATTTCCTAATAATACAAAAACTCTGTAAGTTTCTACATGCCTCTTTAGTCTTGGTTTCAAAGCCTAACACCACACAAACAAAATGCATTTGTACTTTATGTACTGCACATATTGCTCTTGTTAGTATTCTTGACTGAAGGTTATTTTCACTGATTGAAAGCACATTCATTGAAACGGTATACACACTGTGAAGCCTGTTTTAATATTGCTGCATTTCTAGACTTATTCAAAGAGAATACTGTATTTTTGTACATTTAAATGATACCTGATCTTACAACTCTTCCTGAGATACTTGAACACACACAGGTATCTCTTTCTGTAGTTACTTTGAAATATGAAATAAAACTAATGACCACAAGTGTGCTGTAATTGCATGTTTTAAACTGTCTAGTAATGCTGTCAAAAATGTATAACAGAGCACGGATGTTATATTCTGAAACCTGACTGAAATTACATTAAAGTTATATGTATTTATAAAATAGCTGTGTATAAATGTTATATTTTGGAAACTAACTAAACTAATACAAAAAGAATACCTTTTCTGCCAGTGTTATCTGGGCACTGATAAAAACATAAACTGAAATCTGGTAAATATTTTATTCTGTAAGCTAAACCATTACTAGAGGAATACCTTTTTTCTGTCAGTATCATTTGAACACAGATAAAAGCATAAACTGAAAACTAGTACTGTTATACAATTGCCTGAAAACATTTGCATACTTTAATCTGCATAAATGCACATCTGTTGTATATACATTTTAACTTTAAACAAATTTAGATAACTGAAACACATTTAAACAAACATTGAAGGTTTGTCTTTCTGTAGTTACTTCAGTTGTACACCACAGCTCTTGCCAAGTTCAGGTCTTACTCTGCATTGTCTCAGTGACTGCGAGGTATTGGAAGTGCCCCCCCCTATAATCCCTGATAAGTTTTTTGTACACTTAGGCCTTTCAAACGTCCCCTTTCCCATCTCCTGTGCAAGGCTGGGTGGCTGATGTAATATTTTTTACTGTATTTAAATGTACATTTTGGAAAATCAACCTAGAAATTATTTAAATATCCAAAACTGACAGCATGTTTTTTGTAGCAATATCTGCAAAGCACAAAAAACAGTATTGCGTCCTTAAGATAATGTTTTCAGTCTTACCAATTATAAACTCATATCATTGCTTGTTGCCCTCACTTCATTTACATTTTTCTGCATGAAATAAACATACTCTGGTAATAAACTCTTGTAAGTCTGTAAGCAACCTGATAATGCACTATAGTAAACTAGACCAATGTTACTAATAACAGATACATTCTTTCAAGTCTGTACCTGAACTGATAATGTACAAAATTGAAATGGAAAGATGGAAACATTATTAAATTAAATGGAAACCTCAGGGGCATTGTTTTTCCTGTCATAACCTCAAATGAAACTACAGTAGTAATCTGACACTGTATTAATATTTTTACATTTTGCATTTCTGCACCTTTATAAAATTAATCTTAACTGTAGAACTGTCTATGTTTACTCTGTGATCCTCAGATCATAATTTACAAAAGACTTTATTCAGTCTGCAGATCTCTCTGCTTCTTTACATATAATTGTTTCCTTAGCTGATGTCATTTAACTCTTTCAGTACTACTGAATGCTGCAAGGATTTATCATTACTGTCTACAATTTTCTTGGATAAATACTAGGAACTGTCACTGCATAAAAGTGTCACTAATAGTATTAAACTGATGTTTACCACACTGTTTAATGGCACAGAGTGCTGTCTTTAATTCAGCTTGCTGAGCTGGCCTGTAATCTGATAGCTCAATTACATAAGTCTGTGCCTCTGGTGTGTTTCGTAAACTGCAATTTCTGCATGAAATATATACAGTCTTAAACTGTTTACATATACACATTTATTACTAGCGTTGAACTGATTTGATTCTTGAACTTCATTTGTCTGCCCTTTATACAAGTATAACATGAGATTTGAATCAGTAGCTTTAATGACATAATATTTATGATGCAGTCTTTTCTTGCATGGGATCTGAACTTTTGACTGTATTGTCACTTTTAAAATGTAGCATTGATTTTAAACTTAACATTCTGTAAACTAGCAAAATATCATCTAATATCTGAGAATGCTTTTATGTCTCTGTCTGTATCAAGATATTATTTGTGCATTGCAACACTATGCTATCATAATGTAAAGGCCTTCTTGCATGGGATCTGAGCTTTTGATTGTGCTGTTACTTTTAAAATGTGGCATTGACTTTAAATTTTACATTCTGTAAACTAGCAAAACATCATTTAATATTTGGGAATGCTTTTCTGTCTCTGTCTGTATCAAGATATTATTTATGCATTGCAACAGTTTATTACCATAATTCAAAGGTCGGAACAATGTCTGCTAAACAAAACAATAACACAAAAATTCATTTGCCAGATATGTAACTGTAAACTCTTTATTCTGTGAATTAACTTGACTGCCTTTTCTGGTACGCCATACACATGTGCTTTCAGAATGGTAAATATGTATACCAATTTTAAATCTAGTACTAGCCTGAAACATATTACCTGTTTTTTTTTCCTTATTGACCACTCCCAGTCTGTCTTAACTTTTCTGAGAATATGATACTCTTTCTGAAAATGTGGAAACTTGGCCGTCTGCACTTCTGCTGTGGGAGCTTAACTGGAATTTATTTTATTTTAACCCATAAATCTGCATGTTCGTGTTATAACCAGTTCTTCAAATTCTGTACATTTGCACACTCTACTGCACATACATTCTTACAAGTGTCATCTGTGTGCATTACTGCACATACTGTAGCATTTTTATTTTTCCAGAAAATCTTGTTATTGAAGTCTAAAACAACATGTAACTCTGATGACATGCCCATACCTAGTACAGAACACTGCTCACTGCTTTAACCTTTGACCTTTCAAATCCTGACATAACTGCATTTGTATCCTCTAGTAGAGGACTATATGTGTCTGAAATTGATGTGTTTGTATTAATCAGTACATTATTCCAAAATTTATTTTCTGTAAACAAAGAAATATTGTCATTTTTTCAACCTTAAACAATGACAGATAAATAATCTGGTTTGGTGCTGGACTGCCACACCCTTTACAGATAAGCTGAAATTCCTTTCTTATAGAGCTAGAAGCTACACTGACTTGAGCTATGGCATCCATTTCTTATTTATTATGCCATGAAATACTAGTTATAATATTGACTTGAGGTAAGGTATGCATTTCTTCTTTATTTTGCCCTGAAGTCTGTATGTCATTTATGCTGGTGTTTACTTTATCAAACTGATCAAAATCTGATCACTCTCATCCCTCCTCAGTGCAATATTTGCACTGGATTCTGAAAACAATAAACTAGAATTTAGTACATTCTAAACATCTGTATTTGAAATAACGTGAACTTGAGACACTGCAAATATTTGCTTTGTGTATTGTCAGGAAATGTGCATGTTACTTACACTGACTGTGTTTACATCTATAGCTGCAATACTGTGACTTAACTGTGTATTATTAATTACATATAAACTAGAAATTGTTACATGTTAAACATATACATTTGAAATAACAAGAACTTGAGACATAGATGTTTGCTTTGTGTTTTGTCTGGAAATCTGCATGTTATGTATACTGACTGTACATCTGCATCTGCAATACTGTGACTTACTCTGCATTTTGAATTACATGTGTTGTAGTATTTCCACTGATTTTTCTGAAGATTGTAAACATGAATTTGTGTTATTTAAGTCTGAAACCATACTTATAGAAGTTGTCATTTTGCAAATTTTGAGAGTGTTACAGTCTGCTTCTGTGATTTAACAAATTCGCATTTAGAAAGATTTAACATTCCTGAATTAATAAAATTGAAATTTAAATGAACATTTCTGGAACACATCTATGCATACAATCACAAACAGCGTGCGTGCTCGCGCACACACGTGTGTGCGTGTGGGTGTGTGTGTGCGTGTGTGCGTGTGTGCGTGTGTGTGTGTGTGTGTGTGTGTGTGTCTGTGTGCATGTATGTTTTTATCTCTTTTATGTAGCTCAAAGACATTTTTTGTGCATATTGCAGACTAAACTATCACCATAGCATGTGTTGGTGCTGGTGAAAGGCACAATTGCAAAAACATTTTTACTGTTTACACTTCATTTTTCATTACTGAGTAGCAGCCAGCATTTCCATCTCATTAGGCCTTTGTGGTCCATGGGTGATGTCACTGTCCTGAAGTGTAAATGATCCATAGTGAAATGGCCTGCATGATACATGACACATACTGAGCAAGACTGTTTAGCTTATGTGCAAAAAGACAGTGATTGGTTGTAGTATAATGGTTGTAGTTTTGCAGGTCATAGTGTACACTGTCTGTGCACATACATAGTTATGAACCATTGTACTTCTGCTGTTTTGCATATCTGTCAGTGCTATTTTTTACTGTGATATACTAAATTTGCATCATAGCAAGGGCTGTGTGTTAACATGGGGCTATTATTCTTGTATTTAAGCCTCTGGTACCTACAATAATGAGATCAATGCAGTGGCTTCTGTGTGTGTGTGTGTGTGGCCCTTGGTTTCCATACTGCTCCACATTAATGTGAAAAGTTACAGCTCCACAGGCAGAAAATCTGCTGTCACCATCAACCCAAGTTTATCAATGGAAGTTGGGTCACATGTATTTATTGTATTTATTTATTTTACATTTGTTTAATGGGGAAGTCTGACTAGGCATAATGACCCATTTTCAGTGAATGCTCAGGCAGAAAAAAAACAAAATTTATAGTAGTACATAACTTAAAAATTTAGATTTATATAGATCTCTAATAATGGTATTTGCAATAGACAAACATTGGTAGTGAAAGGCGGAATAACAAAATTAAAGGATATATATTACTGGAAATAGCATAGATTGGGGAAAGTAGTTAAAACAATGTAGTTGAATATAAATTGTAGCCCATGACTATATTCTAATAGGAATTCAGTTCTGTAGGCAGTAGGATATATTCTGAGAATGCTTTCATAGGTATTTACCATGTGGTAGAATAGGGGACTCATTTCACTTGGGAGGGCAGTTGCATGATACTTTAGGACCTGACTGCAGGTAGAATTCAGTTACAGTGGCATACATGGTGTTGCCTTAGTAAGACGTTTACTTCATGACTATGAGGGACTCATAGGCAGCTGTATGATCAGTAGTGGTCACCCCATACTATGGCTTCAGCTATTATGGTAGATGGGGTTCCTGTCCTCAAATAATACCGAAGGAAACAGTAGTAGACTATTGTTTAGTTTAATTGTACAGGTGGCTAAAGGAGAGAAGCACAGTTGATAAGAGGGGAAATAGTTAGGATGTAGGTTAGTTGTTAGATAAGAGATAGCAGCGAGTTAAAGAAGAGATGAGGTAGGAGTCTAAGAGAGTATGTATGTATATGATTGATCTGTTACCCAGAAGGTGCACGGGTACATAACCAGGTTATTGCAAAGTGTTCCCCCTAAGATGTGCCTTGAAAGCTTGTTGATTTTCAAGCTGTTTGAGAGTAGGTGGGAGGGCATTCCAGAGATTTGATGCACAGCTGGATTATACCGAATCTCCAACTGTGTTATGAGATTTTGTGATGGAGAGCAGTAGTTTGTCTTTGGAGGAGAGTGCTCTGTTTGGACAGTAGTGCTGGAGCACACCTTTGAGGACAGAATATTTATCAGGGTTGTAGATTAGACTATGAACAAGTAAGAGAAGTAACTATGAAACCAGGAGGGGGAGGGAAGGGGGAGGAGAGACCTAAGAAGGGAGGTTTCTGTAATAATGTTTGAGGAGAGACAGTGTCAAATGCTTTAGACAAGTCAAGGAATAGGGAATAGACCAGATTAATTGTGTCTCTGTCTTTATTAAATGTATTAGCAAACAACAATGGTATTAGTATAATTGGGACAGAAGTTGTTTTGATTTGGGGAGAGAAGATTATTAGTGGTCATATAATGGAGTAATTGAGAATATATGCACTTTTCCAGAATTATGGATAATGGGAACAGAACTGCAACAGCTCTATAGCTGGAGTAATCAGTGGAAGATCCACCTTTATGTACGGGAAGTATATATATATATATATATATATATATGTATATGCTTTTTTCAAGTAGCTGGGATGTAATGTTCTGGAATGGATCTACTTATTAGTATTGAGATAGTGTAGGCTACAGCTTTTGCTATTTTCACATATTCAGGTGAGAGATTATCTGTAGCTAGACTTGTGTTTTTTAGTTTTACCATATGTATGTGGGGATAGGTTGAAGTGAATCATGAGCTAAGTTTGAGTTAGACTGGTGAAGGGGCTGTGAGTTCAAAGAGGGGTGCTCTTTGATTAGTGACATTACTGCTTGTAGGAAGTAATTATTGAAGTTGGTTGCTATAGTAGCTGGAGAGTGTTTTGGAGAGAGAATGGGTTGTTGGCTGTTACCGGGGTTAAGAAGGTTTTGGACATATCTCCAAAATATTTTGGGCTTGTTTTAGTGTGTAATAGTGGTGTTTTTGTCTATTTGATACTATATATATTATTTTTAGTTGTCGAAATGTTAGCAGGTTTTCTTGAGTTTTATGTGCGTCATGTGTTCTAGGTACTATCTCTGATCTTCATTAGTTGCCTTGTTGTATGGCATAGCCAAGGTTCAATATTTTGTTAAAATATTTTTCCTTAGGGAAGCATATTCATTTAGGATATTGATAAAGGTTATGTTAATTTGTAGAGTGTCTTCATTTAGAGGGAGTGATTTTAGAAAGCTGCAGTTGTATTGATCAGTTATCTACATTAAAAATGGATAGGCTGAGGCTTAACACTGACTTATACAGATGTTGTTGTGTTGTGTAGCTTGAGGGAACCTGTTAGCAAAGTTAGGTAGATGGTCACTTAAGTTATCAGATAAGGTACTATTGCTGGAGATATTACTAGGATTTGTTGAGATTATACAATCCAGAGTAAAGGTCTTAGTGGAGCACTAACTCTATCCCACATACATGCACACAAACACTCTCAGCCTTAATACAAACCCACATACCTTTTTTCAGTAACACAGGCATTCTGCAATATAGCTGTTTGTTAAAATGAATGTTCATAAAAAAAGAATCTGCAGGTCACTTTATCGAACATACAAACATTTTATAAAGTACTACTACTATTTGTATACACACACACACACACACACATACATATATATATACATATATATATATATATATATATATATATATATATATATATATATATATATATATATATATATATATATATATATATATATATATTTTGAAAATGCTGAAAGTTTAAATTACAGAGTCTGATTATACTGAAACCTTAGTATGGCAACTTTCAAAATGCTGAATTACAATGCGCAGATGTTACGTTAGCTATATATAAAAACAGTACCTCCCCTAGTAAACAGTACTAACTCTGCCTAAACATGCCAAACAGCCAATACCTGCTGATGTATTAGAATTCCCAACGAATATTCATCGACATATAGTCACTGGCCGATGAATATTAATTGGAGATTTGGCAACTTACCTACAACAGTTTTTTTTTTTTTTTTTAGGGGGCCCCCCTGCAAATTAAATATACCATATCCGAGATTGCATTGCAGTGAGAAAATAGACAAATTTCCTGTTCTGCTCAGCTGGAGGGGAACATCAATCACACAAGATACGCCCAGTTCTGACCAGATTGACCTGGAAGGAACTGTTCTAATACAATGTCAGTATATCTCCTTAATCACAAAATTACCTAACTACTCAGCTCTGAAATTTGTACAGGTACAGCAAAACTTTTAAAAATATGAATCCTATTAATTTAAAGTTAGTTTTTAGAATAAAAATTCATGTTTTCTTTAAAGAACCTATGGTTCATTTCTGAAGAAATTGTCGGTATGTATGGATTAATTTATGTTTATTTTCATTACTAACAATTTACTTGTGAAGGAAGATGCATGTCATGACAATGCATTGCAAGTCAGCATTTTGAAAGTCGGCATACTAAGGTTTCAGTATTATCAGACTTGGTAATTTAAACTTTCGGTATTTTCAAAAGTCAGGATTGTGGTCTCAGTATAATGAATTTTGGCATTTTAGGTTTTCGATGTTATGAAGTAAATCTATATATATATATATATATATATATATATATATATATATATATATATATATGTATATATTAAAGGAGAGAGATAAGTATGTTTATGTAACAAAAATATGAAAAGTAAATGGTTACCACTCAAATGTGGTATCACAAGACAAGGGATAAAAGTTTAAACAATGAAAAAAGAATATCACTATAACACTTTAAAAGTGTTTTGGCTAGGATCTTCATCCCTGTGAACCTCTGGGGGAAGGGTTGTCCCACATACTCATTGATAATTACATGTACTAAATTTGAGATCATTGAATCACAGAGTTACTGTAACTTCAACATACCTCATTCTGTTTTTATTTGTATGTATATATATATATATATATATATATATATATATATATATATATATATATATATATATATATGTATATATGGGTCCACTTCTGAATCTCAAAATACTGAAATGCTGAATTTCAGTATTTCGAGACCAGAATGTCAAAAGTTCACATAAATGAAAATCCACAATTCCGAAACATCCAAACACTGAAAATACAGAATACAACTAACAATCCAACCCCCCCCCAAAAAAAATAAACAAACAAAAAAACACCAAGAGACACAACACAAATAACACAACAATACCTTTTTGCAGGGGGTCAAGCCCCCCATGCACCCCTCACACCCCTGCAACTTATATATACCAACTCCGAGGTTGCACTAACACAAAAAAAAAAAAAAACAAACCTACTTCTACATGCCCTGCACTCCCATTGCACACTGCCATACTTGCACTAAGTAATAGCACACACACACTACATATGTACAAAAATCACCACTTTCAACATGAACATACACACTTTGACCTACCTATCCCAACCTACTCTTAAAACTACCCCCCAAAATAAAAATTAACAAATTCCTACCCAAAACTCTGAAAAAGTAAACACCTACCTGCCGACATTGACCTAGCTACCCAGTTCAACTCTTTCTTCATTGATTCCATTGCCAAACTAACTACCTCCTTCACTAATCATATCATCCTACCTCCACATCCCAACAGTCACCATCCTTGTCCTCCCATAGTACCTCTTCTTTCTCAAGTACCTCCACCTTCGAACCCCCTCCCTTCTCCATAAAACCCATCCCCATCTCTACTATTAAAAAACTCCTACTAAAGCTGAAACCAATTTCCAATGCCCACCAAGTTCCAATGCCCCAGACCAAATTCCCTCTTACTTCTTAAAGATATCTGCAGAAGCCATAGCCCTTCCCATCTGTATCCTAATAAACCGGTCAATCACAGAAGGTCAGGTACCCCAACCCTGGAAAAAGGCCTTTATTATTCCACTTCATAAAGGTGGGAGCAACAATAACATCCCAAATTTTTGACCAATTGCCATCCTATCCCCCATTTCCGAACTGCTAGAAAAATGCATCCACCTACAACTGTTAACCTATCTCATAAATAGCCACTTTCTAACTCCCACACAACATGGATTCAGGCCTGACCACAGCACCACAACCACCACTCTCCTTTCCTTCCTTGAAACTGTTAACAAAGCTCGCGACTCCAGCCATATTGTGTCCACCCTCTTATTAGACCTATCTAAGGCCTTCAACACCATCTCTCACAACCTTCTCCTCACCAAACTCTCTAAACAGAACCTATCCCCCACCACTATCAAATGGTTTACCAGTTATTTATCAAATAGCAACAAGCAGTCAGATGGAAAAAAGCCACTTTCCCATTCCTCAATACTACCACAGGAGTACCCCAGGGTTCCATTCTTGGGCCCCTACTATTCAACGTTTTCATAAACAACTTCTATCAGTCCATCCCTAACACTCATGTCATCCAATATGCCGATGACTCCACCATAATCTGTTCTGCCACCTCCTTCCCCAGTTTAACAAAACTAACCCAAAATGCCTTCTCCTTAACTGAACAATGGAAGCTAGACAACCACTTAGCACTCAATGCCACAAAAACTAAACTTATGTTATTTACCCCTTCAAAAACCACCATCGTAGACAAAAACACTTTTACTATCACCAGCCAGAAAAATACCCCCCTCAAAATAGTATCTAATGCAAAACTACTAGGAGTCCTAATCGATGATCAGCTCAAGTTTAATATCCACCTACAAGCAAATATTAATAAAACACATAAGAAACTTGGCATGCTCTATTGCCACAATCGGTTTATCGCTCCCTCCACCAAACTAATACTCTCTACAACATACCTTATCCCATCCCTCCTATATGAAGCCCCACTCCTTACTAATCTACAATCCTTCCTCAAAGCAAAACTCTCCTCCTGTTACAATAATATTTCAAAATTTGCATTAGGCCACCGATCTTCTACATACCACTGCACTGCCCTTCACAAACTTAACTGGCTAAAACTGCCCAACTACCTCACCTATATTCAACTTACCCAAGCCGGTCTCTCTGCCCCTCCCTTGCCAACACCTTTAAAATGCATCTGCCCAATAGATCCCTAAGATCTAACTCCCAAAATCTGATTGAACTAAACAAACCCTCTCATCCACCAGGCAATCATCTTCTGTCCTTCTCCCTAGCTCCCCTGTGGAATTCTCTCCCTCCACTAATCCATACCACTAGCAGCCTCTCTTCCTACAAAACATTACTCCATTTCCACCTAACATCCCAATGGGAATGCTCCTGTTGCCATCCTGTATAAAGTCCCCCAACTTAAGCTACTCCCCATGATCCAGCACATCTCCAGACTTCCCCTATGATTTCTTAACTCTGATAAGCATCTGTTGGAATCATCAGATTTTGTATATAAATATGATTGTATACCACTTTTATAAGCATCTGTTGCAATCAACAGATTTTGTATATAAATATGATTGTAGAACACTTTTATTTTCTTTTTTAAAGAATGCCTGCTTTTGCATTTCACTAATGCCATTTATTACCCGTACTATCTATTGTTATAACTTGTTTTCTAAGTAACTTTTATTTGTTTGTTCATTTTACTGGAGCTTTTCTCCCCAGGACTCCATTGAAAATGGGCTCCTAGTGGCCCACTGGACCATCCTGGCAAACAAACTGCAAATAAATAAATAAATAAATAAAATAAATAAATAAAAACTACTGAGGCCAGAATTCTTTAGGTACTTAGGGGAAAGAAGAAAGTTCAGGAAACTCTGCAGAGATTTGGTGAAGTAGAGGAAAAAATACAGTGAAAATATGTAAAAGGCAAAAATTCTGAATTAATTAGTTGCTTCTGTCTTAATTAAAGATGAGGCAAAAAGACTACCAGCTTGGTAAAGAAAGACATCTGACAAATGTCACAGACCAAAATTAAGCCTAGAAAACAAAGTCAAAGAGTCAATGGAAAGCAAGTTATGGTGTCCTGACAGCATACCCTCCAGGTTCCTGAAGAACATTACAGGTGTGCTTACAAGGTCCTCTGTCAAAACTCTTCCATTACTCATTCAGTAGCAGCAAGGCTCTGAAGGACAGGAAGGAGACCAGTCTGATGCTACTCCAAAAGGAGGAGCTACAATTGATCCTCAAAACTTCCGGCCTGACCTCATTAGGAGGAGAAATCATGGTAACTCAGTGAGAGAAACGCTAGATGTTTTCTTACAGAAAAGCAAATTGCAGTGGTAAGTGCCAATCTAGGTTTATGGAGAACAGATCATGTCAGCCCATCTTGTGACTGGGTTACACTGGAACTTGACAAAGAAAATAAACATGACGTCGCAGACCTTGACTTCAGTAAGGTGGTACAAAGGCCCTTGAAAATAGATATATCCAGTCAAAAATCTGGACATCTGATTAGCATTAAATGTGAAAACCAAATAGTAAATAACTCTTCCCTCTTGGTATGATGTGAGTTACTAGTCAGAAACACATGCTTAAAAAACAGAGAGTGATAATGCTGAAAACATTTAATCACTATTATCAGAGAGGCAGTGTAAAATCTGTCGAGTTTAATGAACTGCATTGCAAAAGTCTACTACACAAGGTCATTTATTTTTGCTTCTAAAAAAAGGAGATGTAAGATGTGTGTCCTTTTTCTTTAAATTATTTGTGCATCTAGTATGTTGGTCGCTGTCAGTTTATGAGGCACTGACTAAGCAGCTACTCTTTGGTAAAACAGCCTTCAGCATGTTGACTGATAACAGTTCTACTCTTCCACAGAATGGTAAGAACATTTTGGCAGTGCTTTAATGAAGGAAAGCAAGCTTTCAGAAAAAGGTGACTATGAAAATTACATGTATTGCAGATTTAATTTCACTTCAAGAGCTATTTTCAGCAGTTTTGAAATTATGAATTCCCAGTGTCGACAGAGCAGCCACAGAACTGCAATGTGCTGTCCTTAACAGCAGTTTAAACAAGCCCACCTGATCATGGCCTGAATGATATCCATTAGCATGTTGTTCATGAGTCACTTTGTGTAAGAATGATCTACAGATGCTGTGATTTATTGATCTAAAATCGCTCTGTGGAAAATGAAAATGAATATGATGGTAGGACAGTGAGAAAGGAAGTAGGGAAGGAGATCTTTATATGTTTCACAAGAAAGTTGGGGTCTAGCAGCTATGTGCCTTATAAATTCTCCTAAATCTGATGTAGTTCTATCTCACAACTAGGCCTGGTGAGCACTTGGAGCCATGTGATGCCAAGGACAGAGGAAAGAATAAGCAAATTTGAACACATGGCCGTATAGTTATACACTCACATGTGCAAGCACAGACACAAACATACAAGCGCACATACACATACACACACACACACACACACACACACACACACACACACACACACACACACACACACACACACACACTGATTACCAAATTGTGTAAACAGCATAGCCTATGAATGATAAATGTAGTCTTTATTCTTCCTAAAGCTCTGTTTTTTGGCTTCTTTTCTAAATACATTGCTGAGTTTTTGTTTTTTTTTGACAGGAACATAAATGAACCCATTGTTGTTACATATGTTTTAGAGCACTCTGCAGCCAATTTTAAGTAATGCTTTGTCAAGGCAAAGCTGCCCAGAAACTGTAGATAAGCTGGTACAGAAACAGTAAAAACAAGAGTTCAACAAATGTTATTTCTGTACTCTGAAGGCCATCTGATGTGCTTTTCTTTACTTAATGGCAATATTAAGGTGCACATTTTCAATGATCAAGCACCACTGCCTGCGAAGTACTGAAGCCTAGGGAAGAATCATGGCCTTTTCTTGGCTTGGCTGTGCATTATCAGCGTTTGCTTGCAGGTTTTCTGAAATTGCTGTATCACTTACTAGTTTTACTCAGCCTGAATGAGTTGTATGAGTGACGGTATAAATTGATTTGCTGAGTGTGAAAGAGCTTCTGCAGTTCTAAAAAATATGACTCCATATAGCATAGTTTCTGCAAAGTCTAGCTTTTATCACAAATATGTAGTAAGGATGGGGAAATGTGTTAGACACTAAAGCCTTTATGTTGTGACAGTTATTAGCACACACAGCGATACCTCTGTAATAAATCCTATTTTATGGAACACTACTGTGGTGTTACACTATGCAGTCATGCGTAAATGTGATGTTAAAGACTGCAGGAGATTTTGTTGAAGACACCATTAATTGGCAGATATCTACTTTTGGTTTTAATATGCTGTTGATTTTTTTATATTAGATAACTGACTGTGGGAGGTACATCCCTTTACTTCAATGGAGTTTTATAACACACATCAATAATAAAATCCCAACAACAAGGAAGCTCCCCTTGTGGATGTTATGCTATGTGCAGTGTTATTCCATTGGGTGGATACACTTCAAGGACTTGCTGTGCATATTGGTGCTTGATTATCTCCTGAATACTCCCCTAACCTGCTTTTTATATGCTGCTGTTTCTGCTTTACAAATCATTATACCAATAGGACATTTGGTACTGCACAACACATGTAGTGCAGTGGCAACCTAATAGTATGAAAAACTAGTTGCAAAAGCAAATGTTTTTGAACTTTGCCTAAACGGTAAGGATAAACATAATATAGACTGGGTACCTAACCCTCCCATTTAATGAAGTCACCATAATGTATTAGCTACATTACTACACCACATACCTCTCTACCTCTTAGAGCAAGAAATCTGTTCAAAGCCATAATTGAAAGTGGGACAAAGACCCAATAATAGGGACATTTTTAAATGCTATTCTTACAAACTTAGAAAGTTGATAGAATAACAGGTTTTGCATTAGCATGAATTTTGTGAAGGATATGAAGTCTGAAACTCAAATGTCTGTCATTTTTTAACTTCAATCTTTAACGATTTACTACTAATTTGCCAGAAAAATCACAATTTTATGAAAAACGGACCAAAAATATGAGGCCAAAATCTGGACATTCTGAAAAAATCCATACAGTTGAGAGATATGCTACACCACTGTTCTCTCTACTCACATTGGAAATAGATTTTTATTATATGCATGTTGTGCTAGGTGATAAAATGTATAGTACAACTGTAGCAAGTTGCATAACCCTACACTTAGTGAGTAAATGGAGGGAACAAGACAGTACTTTTTTTACTAGAAAACACATTGCAGTAGTGTGTGTGTGTGTGTGTGTGTGTGTGTGTGTGTGTGTGTGTGTGTGTGTGTGTGTGTGTGTAAATATTTGTTTAATTTTATAATTACAAATGATGTTGGGTGTTAGAAAACCAGCCAGCACAATTGTCCTGGGAATCCATTACATTTCCTATGAACCAGTGTGGCGCATTCATTTATGATTCAGGAACATGCTAGTCATGATGAAATAAATCGTCAGTGTCCACTAATTTGCATGTTTCATGAATTGCAGTTACTAGTGCAACATGCAGATCTTAGTTGATCTGCACATCATGGTACTAACCTGCTGCTTCTTGTATAGATGGTGACATCCCCCAGTGTCAAACACACACACACACACACACACACACACACACACACACACACACACACACACACACACACACACACACCACAGTCCCTGTACCTCTCCATACCCTATCTACCCTCCCATTGTTTCTCCACCTTAGTATCATTGCATTACATGTGTATTAGGCACTGGTAGTCTAGCGTATCCCCCAGGCCAATCCCTGTAGTAATATCAGTGCCATCATAGCACCTAAAGTATTCTCTGCTGGAATAGTAGACCTCCCCATCCCCAATACCATACTACAGTTGGTGCCATTACTGTACTTTGGAGTGTGGTGATTCATCCCCCCATCTCAGTTATGCTGTTCTGTGTGGGCACTTTATGGGGTTTTGCCTGGTGTCTAATGTATTTTGTCCCCATTCCCTATAGTAATTTAGGTGCTGTTACAGCACATTACAGTCTATTCCCCTCCCAATTCCTGTAGTAATATTGGTGCCAGTACAGCACTTTAAACATTAACCCCTGGAGTCTGATGGTTCCCCCATCCCCCATCTACATTTTGTTGCTGGTGCCATTATTTCTATTTTAAAGTAAGCCCTCCTGTCTAGTGATTCTCCCCACCACTTTCATGTTTGGTGGTGGAACACATCCTTTTGTATATGTTCACTACCGTGACAGTTATCTGTTTTTCAATTAATTGTGTCTTCAACAAATTCTCCTTCAGCATTTATCATAACATCATAATCATAACATCTGTGTGGATGGCCATGATGATCTACATGATCGAGGGCTTTCTTAAATCACCCAGCCATGTAAATGCCTTCCTAAAGGTAGCATGGCTATGGGGCTAGCCCTTCATGGTGCTGCATCTAAAAAATGTTGCATTTAATTCTCATACTCTCAAATCTTTTATTCTTTTCTCACATACTACAGTCTTAGTAAATGGATTATCTAATGTGGTAAATTTGGTTATTCCAAATGCCAGCAGTTATCGTCCCAAGAAAAGAACTATATCTAGGGAAGAGTCAAACTGTAAGAGTCAATGAATATTAAATTAACCCAGTTCCCTCAGAATATCAATGTGTCACATAATAGGCCTGATTTTGAAATGTTGAAAGGGCTCAACTGATAAGCCACTAATGACGCATAAAGGATTGCATTAGTTTGTTCATTGTTGGTGGGTGGGGTGGGGGTGCTGGAGTTGCGAAGCTCTGCACACAGCCAAGTCATTTTCATATATTTAAAAAATGAATAATCACAATGATTTCAATACTGGAAGTAGTTGTAGCTGCAGGAAATTGCTACAATAATGAAATACAATGGCTTACCTTGCACACCGTGCAAGATTCTAGACTGTGGTACCACTAATATTTGTGTATAAAACTGTTAGTTATGTCTGACTTAGGGTTGTCAGATGACTGATTGATCGATCGATCTTTCCCTAATCATCCTCTCTCATCATCCCCCCTATTGGTCCCAAAACCTTGGCATCCCCCTAGTGTGAACCACACCAGGAAGATTTTCCTTCCTTGAGATCTCCTATACATTGTGTTTCACTATCCTCATCCCTCAGAGGGATGTGAGCCACCAAGTGCCCAGCATGGGTCAAGGCCAGGCAAGGAGCCATCACACTGTGGCTTGCAGGTTTGTTTTCAGACCATATCCTCTCCTCATTGTGCTGATGCTATCAGTGTTAGTACCCTGGGCGCTAGAGAAGCTATGTTACCTCAGACAACCTGCATGTTCCAGCCCAGTGATCCCTCTGAGCCCGTGTTCCATTGGAGCTTCAGTGAATGATCAATCACCCAGTGTGCTTCTTCCCCCCAGGATAGCCACTTCCATCCTCCCTGACAGCTCCATCTGTCACTTTTGCCACTAATCAAACTTGGGTAACCTAGGCTTTAAAAATGTGCTTTTATTTATATATTTTTTGAAGTACTCAGCCTTGACCTCTTTGCAATTTATTCTTACTTGTCTTCTAAGTTGTAGAAATGCACTAGTGGTCTTTTATTTGTGCCATGCTTGATCTCTCACCTAAATTAGATCAGCCAGATCATAAGTAACCCAGGGGGTTGCTTCCCCTTTATTTTCAGCTGTTTCAAAGGGCACCGCTTATCTTGTTCTAGGGAAATTATATTAACACATGTAGATTAAGTCTAAGGTTGGATCAGGACATTTGTATTAGCTGCTCTGATAGTAATATTTCTTTTGAAACATCTATGATGCTCCTAGAGAAGGTCAGCCTATGTAAAACTCTGCATGCTTTTAGTGACCAAGTACAGACACTTGGGTTGTGGTCACTCATTGAATTAAGGAGAGTTTTTTTATGGAAAGAAGCTTATTTGGAAAGTTTGTTAAGAGTACATAGTGTCAAGCTGGGCCTGTTGAAAGATTCATTATAGTGTCATCTAAGACCACCTGTGAAAGGTTTAATGAGGATGCAAATAAGCTGTCCTCCATGTTTTCCTTCTCAGTATAAGTTATGATTGCCTACTATAATTAGCTTGTTGTGTCTAATAATATCAAGCTACTGTGGTGAATATAGTTTGAATATGAGTAAGTGAAAACAGGAGAGGAATGTATATGATTGCAATGAATATTTTGGCAATGCGTCCAAGAAGAATTTGGACCAATTTCCATTTGGGGTTAGAGAATAAAGGAACATTACTTTTAGCAATAAATTTTGGAGATAGGCATCATTATTATTGATCAATATCATCATACCTCTTCCCTGCCTGATGCCTGGTTTATTGTTAGCAAAGACAGTATATGATTCCTATATTGGCCCTGGAAGCCAGGAGTCATATTTAACCAATGATTGTGTTACACCTGTTATGTTTGGGCAGTGTGCCTGTATTCATGTTTCAGAGAGAGGCCATCTGTTAATACTATAAAAGTTCATATGGGTAACTGATTTCTTTTTGGTATCTGGATAACTGCTGACATGCATGGGCCATGATTTAGTCCAGTGTCACCTTGCTCGCTGGAGGAAGAGCACATAATCAATACTCATTATTTTATTAGCTCTGATCTTCAATATCACTTATTTGCAGGAGATGCACAGAGGCGACGGTCTTTATTTTAGTAGCTTTGATCATTGAGTATGCTGGATAATAGAAAGTAAATAGTTTAAGTGAGTAGGCAGAGGAGGACATGGTTTGGAAAGGGACCTAGTTTTTTTGGTATTATGTATTTTGCTGTTATATTATTGATGTGGTGGTTAAATTTTAGTTAATTGCTAACAATGGCAGTCACATTTCTTTCAGGTGGCCCTGGCACCAAATTTGCAGACTGTAACAGAGTCAACTCATCAGCACATTACAAAATTCAGAAGGCTGGATGATAGTAAGCATATTATTTACAACACCGTTAAATAATAGCAGATCCAGTATGGATCTCTGTGGTAGTTCTGTTTGAAAGATTCTGGTGGGGACAGGGCCTCAGACCATCAACAGAGTGCATACTTTTTATATAGCTAAAGAACTAGTTAGTGGATTTTGGGCTTAGACCTATCAAAGTTAGTGCCTGAATGAGCACACAGTGTGAAACTGCTGAGGAGATGTTTGACCAGTGTAGAAATAGGGATCCTACTAGTTTTTCCTCATTAAATGTATGTGCAAATACTCTGTGAATGTTAATAATGCTATTGCTGTACTATCTCCCATATCCTCATAGTATAAGAAATCTGGATAAAGCCAAAATAATTGAGGGACAAAGGCCCAAAACAGGGGCACATTTTAAATGTTGCTCTTATAAACTTAGAAAGTTGATATAATAAAGAGTTTGTGTTGCTATTCATTTTCTGATGGATATAAATCTGAAATGCAAATATCTGTCATTATTTAATGAGTTTAGTCCAAGTAAAATCCACATTATATTTGGAACAGACCAGAAATATGAAGCAAAAATCTGGACATTTTGTGAAAATACAGAGAGCTGAGAGGTATGCCTTTAGGTAGTCCATAAGCTGTCTGCGAATATACCTTTCTGATATGTCTGACAGTGGTAGAAGAATAGCATTGGGTTGATAATTGGTTAATTCAAGTGATAGTTTGTCTTTCTGTAAAAGAATTCTAACAGAAGCAATTCAGATGGGGTTACAGGATATGCAATTTACTTTTGCTGCCATTTTAATATAGTCAACAGGGAGGTGGACAGTGCCAGAGCTGTGGTTTTGAATATAAGAGGTTATCATCAGTAGAAACTAAGAATGGAGTAGAAGTGAGTGGGGGATGTTGGAGCACTTTGTGCTCCTGGTCCTACTGGTGGGGGAGATGCATGGAGAGTAGTATCTGCACATAATGCTTACTGAACTAAGTCGCAATACCCATAATGCATTATATAAACAGCCAACAGGGCTTGGACTTTTGATCTGGATTTATGAGCACATTTATGTAAATCATGAATGCTTTTGATTTTCTGTGTTTTGTACTTATTGACTAAGGAAGAAATCTTCTTTTGTAAGTTTGCTGTTGTCTTAATTTGATGTCTAAGCAAAAAGTATAACTGTTGACAGATGGCTGTTTTTGGATAGCAAAACATTTCCAAGTCATAGCATGCTGATGCATTAATGTCTTAAATTCTGAAGTAATCTGGAATGTTGCTCTGTGTTTTTCTTTTATAAGAGGGCCTAAACTTTGTCTTGCTGTGGAGGTAGCTTACTCTGCTACATAGTCCCCTTCTGTTGTTGGTAATTTTTATTGTTATATTATTTTTTTATTTATCTATCAGTTTATCAAACAGGTAGGTGAAGTATCTCTAGGGCCCTTTTCAGCCTCGACCTGTAGATGATAAGTGGAATTTCAAAGGTAAAGGTCAAATATCTGACTATTTGTGGTGAAACGTACAGTTATGTAAGCAAACTTATCATAACAGTAGTTGTTCAAATGTTCACTGCCACAGTAGCCTTAGCTATTTGGAATATATCCTGAAAGGATATAACAGACGGACAGCTTCCAAAGCTTCACGATACCTTCCAAACACCTAAACCATTAGCCAGCTTGTGACTAAAAAGACAGGTTTGGGCACCAAGCCCTTCACAGCTTTTGTGCCAACTTAGAAAAGGAGGTCATTGCCCTGAAACGACAATTCCAGGAACAAAAAAAAAAACACTCGAGTTGTCTGTGAACATCTGGAAATGGATAGTTTGTGTTAAAGCAAACTCAGATACCATTTTAGGCATAAAAGGATTAGTTTTTAAGGAAACTCTGTCCCTGTGGAGACTGAGGTAGGGTGGACTACCATCATCACTTTCTCTATTCAGTAACACTGGAAATGATATATTCCCCTAATGTGATAGATGGGATTGGATGAGATTTGTTGTGATGCTGTCATCTTTCGGAATTTTTTGTCTAATATTTCTGATATTTGAGGATTCCAATCTAAAATTACTATAATTCAGTTTCAAGCCTGATGTCACTCCCTTTCTAGTAGGTTCATAGATTCATAGATTTGCTGAACCAGCTAGAGACCTATTTGCAATAGAAGAGCTTGATGTCCCATTTTGGAACTTATTGGTGCACATCTAGTCATCCATTTCCTTTTTAAAGATGTGGATTAATGGGCTGAGTGTTTTCTTCTATATGTGTAGGAATATTTGACATATGAAGTTGTCATATTTCACTTTACAGTTTACATTTATTTTTGTTAAGGCCAAAGATCCTCTTGCTGTCTGTCCAATAGGGGGTATTCTAAGCAAGGGCTTCTAAATTTTAGACATCCCTTAATACTTTGTATTTCTGGCATAGGTTTCGTCTAAGAAAGAGATAAGACAAAGGCAAGAGAAAGAATTGCTGTAGTCTTTAACATTAAGACAAGCATTGAAAACTTTGATTCTCCTTATAAGGAACATCTGTATCTTCTCCAGCTGTACCAGATGGTACGCTAGTGGGTTACATAAAGGAATGCAGTATTCTATAACTGATCTGATAAAACTGGTATGTAAAGCTGGTGTGGTGAAGGGAGCTTTGTCTAATGCCAGAATGATGCATTTTTGACATGGAAGGCAAAGTCATGTTTATGCCAGCATTCTTCTGTAATTTTATGTGCGTTTCGAAGGCAGTTAGAGTCATGATTAAGGGCAATGCTTCTTTCCTTGATACAGTTTAGTAACTATTTTCATTGCAGTTTCAGAATACATGGAGGTTTGCTAAACTGTAATGAGGAAAAACGCTCCTTGCAACAATTCATACAATGAAAGATATTTTTTGTTTGTTTGTTTGTTTGTTTTTGTTCCTTCCAGTGTGCACAGCACTTATGTCCAGAAATCTGAGAAGCTGCAGAGCTTTTTGGTCCCCAACTTGATTTGAGTATTTTTTTTTTTTTGGGAGCAGAGGAGGTGTCTGAATTGTAGGTGGCAGAAATAGGGGACTGTCCATTTTGCTTACAACCAATCTACAGCTCTCACTATAAACAATGTTTTCTATGGCCAAAAAAGATACCCAGAGATGTAAATAATGTACATTCTGCATCGGTAGAACAGAGAAAAAAATACAGAACAAAAAGGCATAATACTTACGATATATTTCAAGTGCTCTGACTCTGACCTCTTCTTCCTTTTGTCAAAGATCGCTTGGATGGCACCTCTGCATGTCAACATACTACTGCCTGTACTGCTTATGAAAGCAAGGTATTCCTGTAACATCATTAACAGTGCTGGCAAGACAGTGGCAGGCATCTTCCTAATACTAGGGATCATCATAGGACTCCACAGGCAGACACTCCTGTTGGTCTCTCTGTAGTAAAAAAAAAGGAAGATCTTAGACTCCTTAAAGTACCACTGGAGCACCCTTCCAAAAGAAGTGCCACAGGAAGTCATGACCATATTGCAGCTCTCATACTAGAGCATCATGGCTGGCATTTTACAGTCATGCCTGTTGAACATTCCAAGAATTAGGGCAAGTTAGCAGAGTGGACTGAGGCACAGTATGACATGGATTGTGCCATAATGACTATGTGCTAAATGTGAATGAAGAGTGTGTGAGAAATGTCAGAAGCTCTTATGTAAACTATTTAATCACCATTGTTCTTTAGCACCTCCAAGTCCACAGGCATAAAGCATGACATGCAATGGCCCTCTTTTTGGCATTGATGCACCCATGCATGCCCAAGTGTACACAGATGTTCATGCAGGTGAGAAAGGTTACAACTAACAACTAAATAAAGTGCATCTCTTAACTATAGACCAGACGAAACTGGGAATATGGCGTGTGTATAGGAGCATGTCATAAAGTTGTGATGGTGTCACCCTGAACAAGAGGGACTGGGGAAGGAGGTGATACTACAACAGAGTAAAGGGACCTACTACTCCCTCAATCTGAAAAAGTACGGCATTGACAGGGTCATATACCCATGGAATGGACTACTGAAATGGGTAGCTGAGAGAGAATCCGTGAAGACATTCAAGAGGGCATGGGGACATATGGAGAAAAATGAGAGTAAGAGTGGAGAAGTGATGGAGTAGAGGTAGAATGTCAAACTAATTTCAAAGAAAGACTAGACAGGTTAATTGTCTCATCTAATATGGAAACACAATATTATATAATATTACTTCTCAAATTACCTCAAAATCAATACTGAACATTTCTTGTTAAATAAATGCATGAAATTCCACATATAATCTCTGATTTTATGGTTCTTGTAAAATGACAGCCGATGTCATCTCAGATGGATGGACTTACAACTCAAGTGTCAATACTCTTTTATGAAAAATGACTGCATAGAATCATATGTGTTGCAGTTTGCTCCCATTTTAGCATAGTACATGACTGCATAGAATCATATGTGTTGCATTTTACTCCCATTTTAGCATAGTACATGTCAGATATCTGAGTAATTCCACGGTGGTGCAGTGGTAGCGTTGTTGCCTCACAGCAAGAGGCTCTTCCGTTCGATTCTCAGCTTGGGATGGGAGTGCCTTCTGTGTGGAGTCTGTATGTCCTCCCTGTGGTCAAATGGGCGTTCGAAAGACATGCGTTGAATGGGAGTGCCTTCGTTGAAGGTTGGGCATCAGGCTGGCAACTTGACACCATAAAAAACAACTGCCAATCATTATCAGACCGGAGTTCCGCTGTGGCGACCCCTAACCGGGAAAAGCCGAAAGACAAGCAACAACAACATGTCAGATATCTGAGTGATCTTGTGGATCAGGTTAAAGTTGCATCAGCATATAGAACAGATTATCTCTAAAGGCCATGAGAAATAAGGTCATTTACATCATCCTTCCTAATAATTTACCACTGAGTTCAGTCTGGCCATTGCTGGGAGTGTGATGTTTATTACTGATTTCTCCAAGACAGAACTAAAGTGTCTCAGTAAGTTGAATGCCAAGACCGTGCCTACTATTACCATCATGTCACACATTCATCATCACGCTGTTTTCCTCACCATTGATTCAGGCTCAGCACAGTAATTCTTCTACTGCTGGAGTCTGCTTTTCCTATGTGAGCCCCACTCCATGTGCAGAGTTAGCAGTTTCCTCCTGTTTACTACAGTCTGGCAAATAAGCATTCCTTGACACCTGCCTACATGTAAGGTTGCTAGTCTCTGTACTGCCACCCTTTGGTATTCTCTCCCTCTCTCCCTCTCCCTCTCTCTCTCTCTCTCTCTCTCTCTCTCTCCATTGTTCACATTCTGACTTTTAATGCCTAAAAGTCCTTTAAACTATGTGTTTAGGGGTGACACCTAACAAGTGGTACCAAGTCCTATTTGCTGTCAAGCCTGAGTGTTGTTTCTGTTTGTGGTATAGTCTCCTTCTATTCTGTGTGTTATTCTGTATAACCAGCCTTCTTACCCCACCCTCAAAAATGATCATGCTATTTTTTCTTGTCTGCCTTCTTATATTTTCTCAATCCTTGTACCTTATTTCATGTATGACATATTGCACTCTGTTTTCCTAGTGCCAAGAAGAGACTTTGCCAGCTACATCATTCTTTAATGTCTGCTGTTGTCTGAATGACCTGTTTCTTTCCCAAGTATTAATGTACCAAAATGTATTACTATTGTCATACAAGATGTACATAAATGTTAATGTAATAGTAGCATTACATTTTTAATGCATGATTATTAATTATGCATATATTATACACTATTAGAATGAACTGACCAAACAAGACTGCTTTCTCTCATAAATACACACACACACACACACACACACACACACACACACACACACACACACACACACACACACACACACACAGTATATTAGTAAGACAGCAGCAGTTATGTGTCAAACAAAATTAAAGCGCATTAATGGAAGCCTGCAACGAAAGGTCCTCAAAATTGATTTACGTTTATCTTTTCTTTTTAAAGAAACAAGTCCACTGTGATGATGGATCTACATTTCTGGGGCAAGAAGAGAACTCAAGTAGTTTAGGAGGCAACTTATTCACAATGCAAGGGACATTTACTGGGATTCACACTTAGGAATGCACTATTGTAGCTTAACACTGTAGCCCTAATCTCCATGCTTGTTTCTGCCTTTTGCATCCTGATACTCCTATATTTTTTATGACTACACTGACAGTGATTATAATGAACTTAGGCAGCAGAAAACATGCACATTGGGAGTAAAAATATGCTCTAAAAATTTAATAAGTATGTCTAAAAAATCAGATACAAAACAGAGAGAACATCTAAATGAAAATATCTGGAGTTGTTTTGAAATGTGCACATTTTTTATCATAGTTTTGTTCCTTCCTCATTTTTAAAGGTAAAGACGGTAGGGCTCATGTCTAGACAGAAATGGGAAGTGTTAAGTAATGAATTTAATGAGATTTTGCCAACAGTCGACATATATTTTCTGGAATGCTGTTTAGAGATATCGGGTTTAGAACCACTGCCCCCGATTTTGTTGGACAATTTTATAGTGTATGCGACATCAAGAAGTACAGCGTAGAATCAGGCAGCTACCATTTAATCCTGACATTAACACTTGCCCTGCTTTATTCTTCTGAGAACACTACAGTATGGCATCAATCATAATATTGTCACCTTTACAACAATATTCTCAATCTTTTCTTAAGCTGCTATAAATATTTTATATTGGTGATTAATACCCTATATACAGCCATAGAAATAGCGTTCTAGCTTGCAGTAAACTGACTTTTGCTGTGAGCTCTCTCATTAGGTGTGATTTTGCTACTTGAAAAATAATTTTCAATATTGACAAATTATACAGCCTATTAAAATTACTTTAAAGAAAACTGTGTGGGTGGAAACACTACTGAATTGTAATAAGTTTCTCATATATCTAGTAAACAGATTAACTATCTGAATTGCATTATTACATTTCTGAATGCATGCAGGCAAGATAATAAAAAATAAACATTCTTTCTCATTCTCTTATTTTATACTGGCAACGTTATTAGGAAAGTCAGGAGAATGAGTTTTTGTTCTATGTCATAGCACTGTATTAGCAATAAAGTCTTTCACTTAAACACTTAAATGGATACATCGAGAAAGTAATTTGCCATTTGTTATCATATGATTTAAGTAAGAGCTGCTTTAATTTTCTCTCCATTTTTCTTCCTTTTCCATGTGAGCACACATTAGATTGATCTATGAAACGGCTGCATGAAATCACAACACTTAAGTCCTTTTATTTTCTCCTTAATGAAATAATTGAAATTCCTGTCAGAGCCTGCACTTTGCAGGCACACAGATATTGCTTGCGATGATAAATATTGCATTTTGCTTTGCAAGCATAAAGGTTTATTCTATCAATAGCTGCACAAAAAGGATCAGTACTTTATTGGTCTTTTTTTCAGTGAAATTTACTGCTCCCATTAAGTGATTGTTTTGGAAAAATATGGAAACCATCTTGACTAATTTATCTTTTTTCCTTCTCTGGTTATCTCCTTTTAATACAGCAAAGACATGAAGCAAAGCTACTCAGCATCCCATTTCCTTTTATTATTTTTTTATCCATTAAGCTTCAGAGCTCTGAATTTTTACATTATCTGCCTCAATAAAGATGACGCATCATTTATTCCACTCAGGGTCATTGATGGGACCATGTTTAGTAGTTACCATTGTACAATATATGAATGTTCTGCTTTGCTATAGCTTCTAGAATGATACAGACTAAACAAGTGGGCACTGTACTTGCTAGCACTAATCTTGCAGCAGATTTCAAAGGGTGATGGGCATCTTTATCTGTAATAAACAGAAGTATGAAGGAGTTGAGTAAATGCAGTACATATCCTTTCAGGACTGGTGAAATCAGTTTAGACAGACAAATGACAGAAGCTGAATTCACTGCACACTTCGATATATTCTATAACATTTTAAATTAATGGAATAATATTGTTAAAGTGGCAGAATGCTTTTCTATTTTTTGATCAGAATTCTTCCTTTCGTGGCTTGTTTTCAGTTTTAGTTCTTTCTCTAATATTGCTTTGCTGTGTGTTACTCCATTCTCTCCCTAAATATTTACTTATGTATGTTTCTTTTTGTGGGTCTTGTGGCATTTGACAGTTATGACTGTTTTTTTTCTTATTGTCTAATAGTTCTTAATCTCTTTACTCGAATCACTGTAATGATGCATTGCATGTAATCCACCTGCACAGACAGACCTTTGGCCTCCAATCAAATAGGTGAGGTTTATAGTTATTTCTTCATATTGTGTAGTAAATCATGCATTTCTTGGTTCTAGTTTACCGTTTATCTTTTTTTGAACAAATTTAACCTCATCTGATCTAAAAAACAAAATATCTAAACAAAACTTACCAGACACAACTGGTGTAAACTCATTTCATCTAACCCAACAAAACTAACAAAAAAAATGTTTGTTTTTGCAGTCCCCCATGTGAAGGGGTTCTGCTTCCCCTAGCCTATATTTATCAACTCCACAGTCAGACTACAGTGAAAGAAGGGGAAAAAAGATTGCAAGTGCACAGCTGCTCATATAATCCAACATGCTGTGATAAAGCAAATTTCAATATTACTTATACATTTTTAAGAAAACTCATACCACTGATCACAAAATCATAAACTTTCCTTAGGGAAAACTTGTAATTTTTCAGTATTGAAGTTGCTGACTGAGTATCCTTAAAACCAGAAAAAAGCATTAACTGTAGCCAATTTAAGTCAAGTCTTCAAAGTAATCAAACACTTAATAATTTGTTTAGAAATCGATACTTCTTTTTAAAAAAATATCAAATAGATGCTCACCTTCACCTTTAACAGAGCATCATCAGATCTGACTCCAGTTTTCATGACAAGCATATTATTTATATTTACTTTAACACATAGATATTTGTCAAGCCACTTGAGCTGGGTGTCATAAATGCTAAGCTAAAGTAGGATAGGTCACATCTTTCATCCGTATTCTGCATATCTACTCCTATTGGTAGCTAGTAGATTATAGTTTATATGCTGTATTCCCATCCTGTGTAGCTACTGCCTAATTCATACAGATATGTTTTGTTGTTATGTCTTGTTGTTGTGCCTTTTGGCTTTTCCCGGTTAAGGGTCGCCACAGTGGAACTCCGGTCCACTAATGATTGGCAGTTGATTTTTAATTGCCGAGTTGCTGGCCCTGACGCACAACCTTCAATGAAGGTACGCCCATTCACGCATGTCTCCACACAAAAGACACTCTAGCTGAGAATCGAACAGGACAACGTCTTACTCTGAGGCGACAATGCTACCGCAGCACCACCACCGCAGTACATACAGATATGTTATATATATATATATATATATATATATATATATATATATATATATATATATATTGTCACTAGCTATGCACGTCCATTAGTACATCAACGTATCTGTAATTAAATAAGCAGATGTCGTTTGCAATATTAAAAATGGGCAACAAGTGCTAACAAATGCATGGCAACCAGTCAAGTAATAATTTTATATATATATATATATATATATATATATATAATTATATGCTGCTGTAATCATAACTGCAGCTACTCAGGACCATGTATTTAGAGTCAAAAGAGTTAAAAAGGTTAACAAAAAAACTAAGCAACTCATGCAACTTAGAGATAAAGCCTAATTTAAGGCTACAAAATATAAGTAGTTAAGGAACCATAGTAAACAATGTGTAAAACAGGACAAAAAAATTATTATAGCAACATCCAAAATTCAACATCAAACAATCCAAAAAACTTCTGGAAATCAATAAATACATTGCTCATTCTTGGAAAATCAACCCAACCCATCCCAACCCCCAGCCAATAGCTCCCAAAGTGTTGCTTCATAATTTAACTCACATTTTATAAATAGAGTAACCTCCCTCCTACAAAGCAAAATTACTACCAATCCATCCATCCAACTCCAATCATTAAAGCCACAACAGACTGCCACACTCAAACCAGTGGCAACATATACAATTAAAAAATACTTATGCACACCTAAGACAATAAACACTGCCTTGACTAGCTTCCATCCGAATACCTCAAACTCGCTGCAGATAGCCTTGCAAATGCTGTCTCAAGTCTAATAAACCACTCTTTTCAAGAAAAATATGTTGCCATTTTATGGGAAGAATCATATATATATATATATATATATATATATATATATATATATATATACATATATATATATATATATATATATATATATACATATATATATATATATATATATCCTATATAGCCTATATATAGACTGGTCTATAGCTTGAGCTTGATTGATGAGCTGCCTTTATGTAGGATATATATATATATATATATATATATATATATATATATATATATATCTAGGTTTACTATTAAAATGTCGAACGGCACTACGTTGACTGTACTATAGTCGAACACGGAAGTTCGAAAATCGTAATGTCGACGTCAAAAAAACAATCTAGGAATGGTTTTAACATGGGTCGAGGTAGGTGTTCAGTATTATTCAGAACTACAAACATCTCCCCTACCTCAACCCATGTTAAAACACAGTCCTAAATTGCTTTTTTGTCATCGACATTACTATTTTCGAACTTCCCTGTTTGACTATAGTACAGTCGATGTAGTGCTGTTCGACATTTTAATAGTAAACCATATATATATATATATATATATATATATATATATATATTATATGCATAAAGCAGCTCATCAACCAAGCTCAAGCTATAGACCAGTCTCCATTCTCTCACCCTTAACCAAAATCTTGGAAAGATGTTTTCACCCTCAACTTACTACATAGTCATACTCATGGTCATGACTTCCTCTCTCCCTCACAGCACAGTTTTACAGTACAACCACTGCCCTTCTAAGGTTCACAGATGCAACGTATCACAATAGAAATTCAGGTCTTCTAACCTCAGCCCTATTTTTGGAACTATCCAACACATTTGGCACAATCAGTCATCAAATTCTCTTGACTAAACTCTCTTCCCGTGGGCTATCACCCTCCTCAATTAACTAATTTCTTAGTTACCTCACTAATAGGTCCCAAGCAGTGAAATGGCAAGATGATTTCTTCTCTTTCCTTCTTATATTCATTGGAATCCCACAAAGTTCCATCCTTAGACCCCCTACTGTTTATTTATCAACAACCTAATCGCAGTAGCCAAACAGACCATCATAATGCAATGCACTGATGGTTCCACTCTAATATGTGCTGTTAGGACATTGCTCATGCTGTAAACATTTATCCAGAAATCCTACTCCTCCATATAAGCTTGGCTCAACAACTCACAACTCCCCCTGAATCCAAAAAATCTAAACTACTACTGTTAACCCCCAACTCTCTCTCCTCCCAAAAAATTATATTTGATATGCTATCATCCAAAAAGATTAATATATAACTGGTATGCAAAAACAAACTACTAGGTGTGATTATATAGACGACCACCTGAAATGTAATCTCTACCTTCAGCAAGTCATAAAGAAGACACAACAAAAGCTAGGCTGTCTCTAGAGAGTAAAACATTACCTTACTGACTCTTCTAGACAAAACATAGCTACTTCTACTCCTGTCCTATTATATGCCTCTCCTATCCCAACCAATCTCAACTCCTCTCTAACAGCCAAAGTAGAACAATGCCAGAAAAAAAGACCAACCAACAATATAGATCACATCACTGGCTCTCTGTCTAAAACAACTAAACTGGCTCAAACTAAATAATTCTCCATTGTTCTCACAATTAATTACAGCCTTCAGACTGCTCTACAACCCTAAAACATCCCCATCTCTTCAAGACCTCTACTCTCCACTGACAAATCATTACTCTCCATAAATTAAACTTAACAACAATGTGGGATGTCCCTGTATTGTCACTGCATTGCTAATAGCTGGAATACCACCCCACTCCACTTAAAAACAATCTGCAACCTGAAAGCCTTTAAATGCCAACTGAAACAAAACCTGATAAATAAATGTCACTGCATCTGCACCACCCCCTGGTCATACTGATACTAAAATATTTATATTAATTTGTGCCATAACTCTCTGCTGCATAAAATGTAATGTACTTTTATCACAACATCGTATCTCCTTTATCGTTCTTGTGCCTCCTCCTCTCCTACAACCCATGTAACTGTTATTTTTAATCAAAACTGTTTATAAATTATGTAAATAATGTCACGGATTTCTGAATAATAGGACTGCTGCTCATAAATAAAACTGACTGTAAATGATAAAACAATACAAATGATGTCCATGATAACTGTATAATGGAGCTTTTCTTCCTAGGCCTGCCCTGAAAAAAGGCACTGCTCAGTCAGACTTGCTTGGTAAACAAATGCCAACAAATAAATAAATGTTGGGAATTGTCTAGCTGTCCTAGTGAGTAAGGATGCATCTATCTTGTATCCTTTGTATCAGGTAATGTGCCACACTTTCATGAAATAATTAATAGATCTAGTGATACAAATACAGCTGTGTGTGCCAAGAGCCATAGAAGGGCTCTGCATTTGCTTGGTCTAAGACAACATACAGCATTCTATGACAGTGGACTGAACAGGGTTAAATATGACTAATTCCTATTCCAGAATGCTTCATATAATGACAAAAGATGTGATATGACTATAACTGAGGTAAGTAGAAATTAATTCATAGATTGCTATTATAGTAGTAGGAAGACTTAGTTAACATATAAATATAGATCCAATGCCAATATTCATTTATACTAAAACTGTGCAGAAGCTGCAGGTTGTGAAACTAACCCAAGCTCAGCGTGTGGTAGAAATGTATGAATTTTTGTTCTGAAGATACTTAATCTCAATGTGTGAAGCTACAGCTAAATTATTGGAAGTGGTGAATCTATTCAGGAAAGGAAGGCACCATTGCCTTGGGGCCCTTAACCTGAGCCTTGGGAGGTTCATACAAGAACTTAAGAAATAACAGTTTGGTTAGGTGACTACGCTGATATACAAGAAAAGGTATAACTTGACCTTGAGAAAAAATATCAGTCTGTAGCTTTTATGAAAACTGATGCAAGTAAGTTAAATGAAAAACTCAGGAGTAAAAAGCACTTTCATCTATCTACCAGTAAGTAGGTGGGACTTTAACATATCAGTAAAAAACAGTACAGTGACATTAAATACATTCATATAACTCCAGTAAATAATAATTTTCTTTACATGACAAATTTCATGTTCAGACCAGTTATGAAAACTGATGCAAGTAAGTTAAATGAAAAACTCAGGAGTAAAAAGCACTTTCACCTATCTACCAGTAAGTAGGTGGGACTTTAATATATCAGTAAAAAACAGTACAGTGACATTAAGCACATTCATATGGATAACTCCAGTAAATAATAATTTTCTTTACATGACAAATTTGATGTTCAGACCAGAGGAAAACAAAGCAACATTAAACAATGAGTGTATGTCAACCACTAACAAATCTTTGTATAAAGTACTAGAGGAAAGTTTTAAAATATCTGCACATTAGAAATACTAATAATGACACAGATATTGGACATTACACTAGAAAAATGCTGTTTCAGAAGGTAGTGTTACATATCAACTAGCAAGTGCTCCTATACCTATGATGTTAGTTTTCCTAATTGTTTTCATCCTGGTCCTGTAGTAGTTAACTGACATGAATATAATCCCAGTTAAAAATAGATTATGCATGCAGTGAAGGACAATGCATGTAACTATGAATAATTTGTTATGGTCCAGTTATTTCCATTTTTTTAAGTTCAAGTACAGTTTGATGAAGTAGTTTGTGTTCAGTCCTGGGTGCCAGTAAGATTTTGGTGAATCTCCCACTGTAATTCCTAATTTTCAAATAAAGCTCCTGTGTTGCCTTGAAGTCGGCTGGTTGTTACCTACTCTACTATGTGTAACATAGATTTCTCAGTTTCTGCAACTTAGAACACATCTGGCTATGGGATTATTAAGATTTTTAGTCAGATGTTTGATAAGTGTTAAGTGACTCTTACCTGTAAAACTTTGATAGTCTTGCCTATGTAAAATGTTCTACACGTTGTGCAGCTGGCCCTCTAAACTACAGACTTGCTTTGGCAGTCATTTCACTCCATGCTGTAATATCTCTTTTTTCAGAAGACACAATAAAAGCTGTTTCTCTTACTTACAAAGTGACGACATTTGCATCCTTCAGGCATGCAGGGAAAGGTGCCATTATTTGAATCCTTCTACCCAGTTCCTAATATTTCACCCTTTGCAATGGCTAGAAGTAGGCTCAGGGTCAAGTATACTATTAATGAACTGTTTCCATGGATGATTCTCCAGTTTTCACAAATGGCACATTTTATTTGCAGGGAGTCCTTTTTAGATTTTGAGAATCGTGCATTGAGAATCATGCTTCAGTTTGTGAGTTAATTGGATTTGTTTCTTTTTGTCAGCTTCAGTTTGTAAGTTAATTGGATTTGTTTGTTTGTTCTCTTCATGTGGATTAAGTAGAGTAAGGTCATTGTTCTGTTTCAGGGTTGTAACGGGACCAGGTATGTCTTTTATTATGTTCTCGCTCTACTTCCTTTCCAGAATGTCCCTTTACCGATGGTTCAGGCTGTGTGGCATTTCCCCAGACAAATGGGCTATCCTCATCCCTTCTGACTTTTATAAAATGTTTCTTTGTGAATTTGAGGTGCATACTGTTCGCATGTAGCAACATGTTTACCTGTGTGGGTTTTCTATAAACATCATTGTTTAACATGGAATCATTTTCTTTTTTGTAAATGGTGAGATCCAGAAATTCTACCTTTTCAAAGCTGTGCTAGTTAATGAATGGAGGAAGTTTGCGGAATTTTCATTGTATTCAAAAACTCCTCACGCTTGTCCACTGAGCTTTTCAATGAGATGAAAATATCCTCAATAAAGTGATAATAACAGTTTGTATATGGGAAGCACTCAGAGGTGCTGAAGGTATTTTCTTCCCACTTTACTAAGGTTATGTTTGGTTTGGGGTAATTGCTGCTCCCATGGTTATTTGTCTTGTTTGCTTGTACCAGTTTTGGTTAAACTGAAAGTGATTGTTTTTGTACTGTGCATGCCCAAAAGCACACAGATTCCATGTTGGGCTGGTGGGAGTTCCTGTACCCATGAATTCTGTCATTGCCTCAATGCAGTACTCATGAGGAAGCACTGTATAAAGTGCTTCCACATCAGTGGTGGTTAATATAGTGTCTGGCTGGTTCCTAATTTCTCTCATCTTTTTCAGAAAGCCCAGTGTGTCCAAGATGTAAGACTGAGTATTTCTGACAGTTTTCAATATCATAGATAAAATGTAAGGCTTACGTAGTGAAATAAGGTGTGTGTGTGTGTGTGTGTGTGTGTGTGTGTGTGTGTGTGTGTGTGTGTGTGTGTGTGTGTGTGTGTGTGTGTGTGTGTGTGTGTGTGTGTGTGTGTGTGTGTGTGTGTGTGTGTGTGTGTGTGTGTGTGTGTGTGTGTGTGTGTGTGTGTGTGTGTGTGTGTGTGTGTGTGTGCCCACGAGCATGTGTGTGCATGTGTATGCATGTGTGTGTGCATGTGCAAGTGTGCATATGACTTGGGAAGGATTCATTTCTTCATCAACTTTCATTAACCATACCCTGCTTAAAAATGTCCTGCCAGGATATCTATATGTTTAAAGTCATACTATAACTTTCTTTTAGAGGTATCAGAAATAAGCATCTAATCTGAGAGCCAGTTTCATCACATGATATTGTTCACTGGTATTGTATGTATATACATTTGTATATCAAGTGTAAAAGGATAGATTACCAAATAAGAGATCAGGCAATTACTTGTCTTTTATCATATTACTGCTTCATTACAAATTACTTTAAATATTCAGTCTGGAAACCTAACAGATTCTGTTATCTTTAACTTCAAAAGAATTAGTAATTAACAAAAACACTTACAAAATACAAAACTGATAATGTACTATGAAGTTTTTCTGTGTGCAGAATCTGACTGCAAACACAATCATTATCATCATCACCATAATAATAATAATGAAATAATACAAAGCTGGTTAAAATATTATCACCATTTCAGGTTGTTCTAGCTATAATGGCATGTGATGCCAAGCAGAAAGAAAAATCACACTGATTCATATCTAGTTTTTCAGCTAATACCAAAATATTTTCTTTGTGTGTAATGATTTTAAAATTATTGAGCATGAATGACTTAAAAACTCCATTTGCTGTTCTTTAAAACAATTCCCTTTGCAAGAAAAGGGCATGTGAGTGAATGCCAAACCTCTGACTTGAATATTGAGCTTTGTTTTCTGCCCTATTCAGTTTAGAATACCTTGTTAGGGCATAATGAATGCAGAAGTCGAAATCCATTAGGCAATCTGTATAAGGCAGATGCCACTTTCTGTCAATTTGTGCAGTAGAAGTGAAGGCTTAGAAACTCCTTACTTTGGATGGGGATGATGACATGATGCTAATTGAGTTCATGCTGATAATTTTACACCCCTAAGTGAGCAGGAAAAATGGCAGCTTAGAGTCTCATCTGCCAAGGCAGTGAGAAAGAAAATGCTTTCTAGCATAGTAAGTGAGCAGCATAATCTAGTGGGAATATTGGCAGGATGTGTTTTATAAGCAGAATCACTGTAAGGCAGCAGTAGACCCCCAACAGAAGTAATTAACTAGTAACTCATTTAAAGTTTGGTGAATATAACAAAGTATCACTGTGTTTTTTTTCTTTTTTTGGATTTATTGTGCATACTCTTTTCTTACTGAATGCAGTTTTAATTTTAGAACTGCAAAACTGCACAGAAGCTTTCATTTCCCCCAGTAAGCCCATCCCAAATGGCTGTGAGGGAGACATGGTATAACAGCTAATGAAAATAATACAGCTTTCCAAAATGTTTTCGGGTTTATGGAATATATGAAGTTATCCCTGCTGTTAATATGTCTAAGTAGATTACACTTCTTCTTCTTTCGGCTTTTCCCAGTTAGGGGTCACCACAGCGGATCACCTGTCCGCTCATGATTGACAGTAGAGTTTTACAGTGTCGAGTTGCCAGTCCGGTGCCCAACCTTCCATAGAAGGCACACACACACACACATGTACTCACGCCTAGGGCCAATTTAGAGTGTCCAATCCACCTGCAGCATGTCTTTGGGATGTGGGAGGAAACCAGAACACCCAGAAGAAGCCCACGTGACCACAGGGAGGACATTCAAACTCCGCATAGAAGGCACCCTAGCCGAGGATCGAACCAGCAAACCTCTTGCTGTGAGGTGACAATGCTAACCACTGCACCACCGTGGCCGCCTTAAGTAGATTACACTTCTATGATAAGCAAAAAAAATCATCTAAATGGTGATGGAACTGAAATTAAAAGACAGTCCACTCACATACTGAAACAGTTTCTTAATTACTCATAGGTCCTGTCCTGCTATACTCAATAAATGAGTCCTTTTTTTAAAAGAGAGATTTTTTTCTTTTACTTTTAAACTGTATAGCACACTGATTGCTACAATGTAGCCAGCAATTGTTACAGTTTAGACCCACACAAAGGGTGCTACAGCACTCAGGTTTGACTGTAACTGTAATATTGAGTTTTAAAAGCCATTATTGCATTATAGGCCTAGCCCAGAGTTTTTGTGGCTTCGCCCACCCTTTTGAGATTTCTCTTGAACATGGCCAGCGTGCTCTGCCTCACATGTACGTGGATTTTTTTCCACAGCATAGGGAGTCTCTGGGTGATGAATCTGTTTGTATGTCAGGAATATAAGGGTCAGCTGACTTTGCACCCGGGGCAGTTGCCCCTTTCACCCCACCCTAGATATGCTATTGCTGCTTTGATCCCTAACCAACAAATATTCACACTCAGTCTATCTCCTAATCTGCAAACACACACACACACACACACACACACACACACACACACACACACACACACACACACACACACACACACACACACACAGATATAAACTTCATCATTTTCTATAATGCTTTGTAGTTTGTGTTTTCAGTGTTTTTTATCTACTTCAATATTATAATGTTTGCACAATCCCTAATGCAGCAGTCTTGCCACATTATTATGCATTTCAGTATACAGTCCTTCTATCATTAGTATATCACAACCAGCAACAAGAGATGCAACCATTTCCAATTCTGTTTTACAAAATTTACATTTGTCTGTTTCTACCACATGTTCAATGGACTTTGTAGGCCAACATGTACGTAGTCCACCATCTTGGGCTACCAATATTAACCTTTCTTCTTTTGGTTTAAATTTACCTCTTCTTAACCATTCCTGCATTTGATCCTGTTGGACATGAGGTTGTTCCAAGAGTTTTCTATACTTGCAACTGTATTTATGCATTTTCCACATTTCTTGCCTTCTCATCTGATCCTTCACCTTATATTCTTTCATTTGTTTTTTTGGCACATTCAGTTGCTGCCTGAGTTTTATCTACTTCTGGCTTGATTTCCATTCCCGCTTTATGCCAATATGCTTCTGCTAAATTAAGCAGGGAAGTCATCTTAGACTTATTCTCCTCATGTTTTAAAAGTTTCACTGTGTTTGGGTCTTGTGAGGTCAGCAGATAAAAAATCTACCCAAACAACAGGGACCTCCAAAGCAGAAACGCAAGCAACCTCCACCCCCCAACACAACCAAATGACAAATAACCCACAAACTCAGTGTGCCACTCAACCACAGCCCATAAGGCATAACAACATACCTAACACTCTAGTCATAGGTGACTCTATAGTCAGGCATACTGATGTTCCACTCACAAGGCTAAACAAGGAGAAAGTCACTGTCAGCTGCCTGTCAGGTGCCAGGATCCGTCACATAATGCATACACTCAGGTCACTCCACAGCATGTACAGATATGACTCTGTCATTGTCCATGTTTGTTGTGAATGACCTGAGACGTACCTCCCTGGACTACATGAAAAGAGGCATGGAGGAGCTTTCTGATCTTGTAGACCAGACAGGTATGACCCTAGCCCTGAGTAGCATCCTGCCATCACCCAGAATGATACCACAGTACAAGGACAAAATGATTGACTTCAACAATTCTCTAAGCTTCTGGTGTCATTCTAAGGGGATCCAGTATCTGTCTGCCTGGGATGACATGATTGACAAACCATGATGCATTGCCAGAGATGGCCTGCACCTGTCACCCTTGGGATTCCGGATACTGGCTAAGGCTCTTGCTACCCGTATAGTGCCTTTTTTAGGCAAGATTCAAATGACAAATTCACCTCTGTAACAGGTACAAGCAAGCAAAATCTGAGGGTAATGCTGCTCGATGCTAGAAGTCTAAACTTCAAAATGCACTCAATCAAGGCACTCCTTAAAATGGAGAACATCGACATCTGTGCAATGACAGAGACCTAGTTCAAGGCTCCAGAGGGCACCCCTGCATTACCAGGCTATAATTCATACTACACCTTTCGGCCACCTAACTTGGACCAAAGCACTAAAGGCAGAGGTGTGTCCATATTCATTAAGGATATCCACACCTCCAGGCTAGTTGCTCAGCATAATGCATCTGAGATTATCCAAGTGCAACTAACTCTGGGCAAGACCGTAATGCAAATTGTAGCTTGCTACAGATCCCCCACCATGCCCCAGGATTCCCACTTCTCATTTCTTAATACACTGGAAAATATTAGGGTACAACCTAACACCCTAATAATGGGCAATTTCAACTACCCCACCATTAACTGGGAAAACTACTCATGTACCAACTCTTGTGCTCAACGTTTTCTGGAATTCATAAATTCCAGTGCCTTGGATCAACTTATGCACACCCCCACCAGGGGCAGCAATATCCTAGACCCGGTCATTACCAACATGAGCAAGTGGTGTTCCGCACCAGAGGTCAATTCCTCATTGGTCAGATCCGACCACAAGCAAATCACCCTAGACATCCACATCCCAGCCCCACCCCCCATTAGGGAAACCACTGAAAAAACTTCTCCAAAGCCAACTTCACGCTTCTTAAGACAGAAGTGGCAAACTTCACGACACCCATGCTGATGGACAATAGAGATACGACTGCTGAATCCTATATAATTGCACTTTATAAGCACTTACACGAGTGCATGGATCGTGTAATCCCTAACAGAACCAACATGCTATCCTCCAAAAAAAGGAAGCCAATCTGGTGGTCCCCTGCTATAAACAAACTCTACAACAGAAGAAAGAAACTGTTGCAAAAAAGAGTAAAGTCCCATGATTGGAGGAACTCCGTGGTCAGCCTCAGTAAGAAGCTGAGATCCCTCATAAAATCCTCCAAAGCTAGTTAGAAAACAAAATCGCCACTGATTCTAAAGACAACCACAAAGCATTCTATAGCTATGTCAAGAATCTCAATGGCAACACTCAGATCTGCTCTGAGTTACAGCACAATTACACTAAATATACAGAACCAACTGATATTGCCAACATCCTGGCAGACAGGTTCAGTGCTAACTTTACCCCTCTCTCATCCCCTAAAGGGCCCATCTCTATAAAGGAAGAATGCAACGTTCCTGTAATCATGGCTGCACAGGTAAAAAACATACTCTCCAAAGCCAAGAACACAGCATCCATGGGACCTGACAACATCCCAGGCTGCATTATACATGAACTACAGAACGAACTGGCACCCATCTAAGTACCATGTTCAATCATAGCCTTACCTCAGGCTTTGTGCCCACTGAATAGCGGACAGCAACGGTTATCCCACTCCACAAAGGGGGAGCCACCACGGACCCCGGGAACTACCACCCCATAAGCCTGATGAGCCTGGTCTGCAAGGCAATGGAGCGTATCATCATGGAACTTACAAACAATGACATTGGTGATCTCCAAACTCTGGACCCTACCCAGTTCGGGTTTGTAAAAGGCAGATAATGTCTCCTAAACCTGATAGACTTTTTTGAAGCGGTCACCAAAGCCGTAGATGAGGGTAAGGTAGTACACACAGCCTATCTAGATCTTGCCAAGGCTTTTGACACCATCCCCCACTCTGGAATTATAAACAAACTTACTAAACTAGGTATAAATCCCTATGTCACAAGATGGGTTGCCAACTGGCTCACTGACTGAACCCACACTGTGAAAGTAGAAGACTCTAAACCCAACTTCAGACCAGTGACAAGTGGAGTACCACAGGGTTCAGTCCTAGGTCCTCTCCTATTTGGTATTGACTTCTCTGAAGTACAGGCTAACACAGAAGGTCTTTGGCTAACAAAGTTCGCAATTGACTGCAAACTAGGAGCCATAATCAAATCTCCTAATGATGTGGACATCCTACAAAAGGGCCTCACTGAGACAGATGCCTGGTGTAAAAGCCATGGCCTCAAGCTCAATGTCAAAAAGTGCATTGTCATCCCTTTTGGTAAAAACTCAGTACCCATGAACTACCACTACCACATAGGCGGTAGTCTACTTAACACTGAAAGTGTGATAAGAGACCACGGGACACAGGTGGACAGTAGTCTCTCCTTTGATAATCACATCGCCACAGTAGTCATGAAATCCTTCTATGTGGCACACCTCATCACAAAAGGTTTCTCATCCAGGAAAAAAGAGGTCATTGTTCCCCTCTACTCATCACTCATTAGACCCATTATAGAGTACAACTCCCCTTTTGGTATGTACCTCACAAGACATCTACAACAACTGTAAAGGCCACAGAAATACCTCACAAAGAGGATTACTGGCCTCAAACAGATGCCCTACGCAGACCGTCTCAAAAAACTCCAGCTTTATTCTGTCTCATATCGCCTACTCAGAGGTGATCACTGCCTAACATACAAAGCTATGTCAAACCCAGAGCTGTTGGACATGCTCCACATAAAGAAATCCCAATCCCTCTGACCTACACGCTCTAGGGACCTAAATCTTGTCACCACAATAAACAGAACATGCTGGAGGGATAGATTCCTGTCCCAGAGACTTCCTATGCTCTGGAACAAACTACCTATCTATATCAGACAAAGCTCCTCATTAGCACTCTTTAAGAAAAATCTTAATGATTGGATGGGAGATGGGAAATTTACCCCGGGGATCACTTCTGTGGCTCTGCTTGACAGGGGCACAAAAAAATAATGTTCTTGGGTGGCAAAAGCCAGGGTACCGTTTGGCTAGGCTTATATAGGCCCTAGGGCCAATAGCCTAGTACCCACCTATGAACCTATGAACCTATGTATGCAGTCCCATGATTGTAGATCTATACATGTAATCAATTTCGAGGAGGCCCATGCCTCCTTCAGAATGGGGAATATATAGTCTTAGTATGCAGTGATTTTATAAATCATGTGATGAGCATGAAACATCCTTATTGTTTTCCTATCCAACCTATCCAACACCTTTTGGGCCAGTCAGTCACTCCAAAACTGTCAGTTAGGACAGGAAGAGCAAACTGGCTTATAGCCTGGACTTTGTTCCTGCATGTCATCAATGTTTTCAGTATTAATTTAACTATTCTAAAATACTCCTTACTTTTATTTACATTTGTTCATGTTTTATTTTTGATCCTTCATCAATTCCCAAATATTTATACACTCCTCTTGACTGAGTTATTTTATATCACATTCCTGTCCCAAACTGATGCTTTCTTGGTGCTGCAGCTTTCCTGCTTTAAAGGTTGCTTTTGCACATTTATCAAGACCAAATGACATTCTTATATCATCTGAAAATATTTTGACCACTTGCAGTTGTGTTTTCAGTTCTTCATCTGATGCACTGTACAATTTTAAATCATCTACAAAAAGAATATGAGAAGTCTTTAGATATTGTTGTTTTATGGGAGCCAAATTGTAGCCATAACCTAATCTGTTATGTAGGCAGCTTAATGGGTTAAGGGCAAGACAAAAGAACAGTGGTGACAGAAAGTCACCCTGGAATATCCCACTTTGAATTATTATCCTGGAAATAATAATTTGTCCTTTATCATGGTTTAACTGCATGTGGTTTGCTACTGTTTCATGGTCGCTGTCATATAATTGATCAGTGTATGATGTATCTTATACATTTTTAAGCACTCTTTTATCCAATAATGTAGGATAATCTCAAATGCTTTTTTGTAGTCTATCCATGCCATACTTAGATTCTTCCCCTTTTTACAGTTCTCTATTATGACTTTATTTAACAACAAATCATCCTTTGTTCCATATAATTTTCTTTTATTACCTTTTTGTTCTGTTGTCAAGATTGAGTTTTCTTCTAAATGACTATAAACTCTGTCGGCATCAATTCCAGTGTATAGTTTATATGTCATTGGAAGGCAAGTTATGGTCTATAGCTTTTAGGAGAGCTTGCAGGTTCACTCTTAAGAAGGAGTATTGTTTTTCCTGTTGTTAACCAGGCCAGGGACTGTTTGGGGTGTGCATATAAATATTTCTTACTCACGGCTACTTTTTCGGATTCATCAATAAATTGCTTAGTTTGTACTTTTCCTTTATATTTATCTGCATACCTTCTAAGTTTTTCTGCCTGTGCTGATATTTTTAGTTTATCATTTGTGATAGTGAGCAATAGATCCTGATCTGTTCTGATACTGTGCATTGCTTTTATCACGCCTATCTTTCTGAGTACTTTTGTCGATCTGTTCCCTCTTCTATACTCTTCCAACAGTGACACTTCTTGTCTTAATCGCTTTATAGTTTCCATGATGGCATTCGTTTTTTCCCTTTACTGCTCTGTGTTTTTGTGGTAAGACTTTATCTGTTATTAATTTAGCTGCACAGTAATATATACTATTTACTTCTGATATATCACATGAATCTCTACGGACAGTCCTAATTATTGTGTTCATTTGTTTTATCAGACTTCTAACGTTTGGGATTTTATTGACTTTCTGTAGTCTATTTCTTTCATTGATCTTAATATATCTGTCCATCTCTATTAAATCAAGCAACTCTTCTCATAGACCATTTTCTTCTAAACTGAGGGCACATTCTTTGTTCTCCATCCCTGGGCATTCTATAGAAATTTCTATAGCTTCTTCCTCTGCCACATTCTCTTAGTTTCATCCTGTGTCATCTGTTGCTCTTTCATATGGGAACTCACTGGCCTATCATTGCACAACAT